>NW_024034692.1:0-5210 GCF_002237135.1 Teleopsis dalmanni | reverse complement strand
ACATTGATAAAAAAGTTGTATCTGCCAAATAATAAAGGAGTGTGTAAGAAAAATACAAAACAGTTTCTGTAAGCAATAATGTTCTTATACGTTGGCAAAATTATCCTAGAAAATGAGAACATAACATTTAGTAGAAAAATTAACTTAACACACCACAGTTGAACTACTTTACAAACTGCGAGACAGAATGTCTTAATAATGATTAATTTGTTGGAGTAAAATGTGAATCATATGCACTTGGTTTATTCAATTGTTTGTGGTTAATTTTGAACGCGGACCTGTATAAAAATGCGTATATAAATATATAACTGTATATAAATATTTTTTTAAAGCTTAGTTTCTAATTGGTTATTGGTCTTATAAATTAATTGTATTTCTAATTTTTTCTCAAACAAACATATGAATATCATCATTTTTTTTTGGAATTATAAATATAATATTCTCAGCTATGGAGTATAGGGCACTTCGCATATGTCATTTTTGCCACATGTTGTCTCAGTTTATTCACACTTTTTCTGCTGAATTTAATTTTCACATAAATCGCGCTGGAAAATATGCAAAATAAATTAATTAACAATTATCGGCTGCTATTAAAATTAATATGCATACGCCGCATATGCGATTTTATGTCTGTCACTTAAACTCTGCCACTCTGCTACTCTGGCACTTTGAACCAGTATCTGTATCTGTATGTGTCAATCCCACATTCATTATCACTGTCGCTATCGTTGGTGCTATTTGTGCTGTTTGTGCCGTTGATGTCGTTGTCGCCTTTGCTGTGAATATTTAATATTTTCGCTGACAGGGTGGAATTTAATGCGCTTAAATTTCATATGCATTTCGCTAGGTAATAAAATCCAATCGCCGTGCAAAATTGTCGCATATAACATACAACATACGAGTACGTCGCGATGTACCATATGAAATTCTGGTTTTTTTAAGCTATGAGGTCAGTACAAAAACTGTTTCCATATTTTCTATGGTTCCATTCAATAGTGCAGAAGTGTCACTTTTGGCTATTATAGGCTTTTCCTTTCTACATTGTTTTTAATTTTCTTTATCAAATATGATGAGTTTATAAGGTATCAACGACATATGTGTGCAACATGTAAGGAAAAAAAATGAAATTTTTGAAATTGATAAAAACTAACAAAATTAGAACATTGAAATTTATTTTGTTTTTAAGTTTAGTTAATATATTTGCTTTTTTCTACATTATAATAATTTTAATTTATTTTCCTTCGGCTGTTCAATTTCTTTTGCACTTAATACCAACGTTTTAATCATGCCAAACACTATTTAATTTCCATGTTTTGCTTATGCTATTGTAGTCACATCATAAAAATATCACACCATACCTCCTTAACTATAATTTCTGCTCAATATGATTTCTCATTTTCCGAACTCATTTAACGAAATATCCTATACCATTCTACGTCATAAAGAAATTATAAAAAAAAAAACAATTTTGCTGAAGCAGCTGTTACAGTACAATTTGTTTTACCAAAACCAACGACAACAACACAAACATAATGTATCCTAATAACTGTGTTTCAAAATTTTTTTTCATTGCTGCTGTCGCAACCATTGTTTGCTGCTGTTGAAATTGTTTTGCTATCTGCTGCTGCTCTAGCTGATGTTGAGTGCCGACATTTGTCATACGAAACTCACCACTAATTAGTGTCATTACATACGCTTCACATGATGTTGCGACAATTTTCCATTACTGCTACATTTTCTCGTTTCTAGTTTTTCGTTGCCGTTCTGTCGTTGTATCGTTGCATATTTGTTTGTGAGGAAAAACGTATTTAACGCGCAACAGTGGCTTTTGTGCAATCTTATATGCTTGTTTCGTTCCGTGCTCGTCTCGTCTCGTACTCATACGATAACAGTATAAACATTAGGACTAACACATACAACCACACATGCATACGCACATAGAAGTACACCTTTTGTAAACGCAAATTGCATTTGTGCTGCTAAAACGCACTTTTAGGCGCGTTTAGCATATGCAGTGAAAATAAGTTGTAGTTTTTGGAATTGGTGCTGTGATTTCCTCAAGTTTTTATTAGTATTTGTTTGGTTTTGTCATTAAATACTTTCAGGCTGCTACCTCTGCTGTAAAGCACGCAAAGCTTTAAAGCGAACTGTGTACGGTATTGGCATTTGTCACCGCTGTGTGCTTCATTTAAGCTTCTCATTTGCTTTGAGTAAATGGTTCGAAAAACCCATTTTCAGCCAAAAGTGATTTAAACGCCTAAATGCATCTTTGTTTTTTATTACAGTTTGGTTATTTCATTGCTTTATGTATTTATATCTAGTTCACTGTAGGAACGGTATGAACAAATGAAGTTCTGTACATTTTGAAATTATGCAAAATATTTTTGTCCTTTAATAGAGGATATTACTTCAATATTTTTATATTTCACTGTTTCACTGTTTTTAAATTTGAATAATATTTTGTTACTATATCTATTCGTAGTTTTTAAATTTATACTATAAAGATAACGATTGTCTTTTATTACCTTGTTACAGATTTTTGTTAAAAAAATTAAATTAATGATAACATCTAAAATATTACAACATTTAATTTATTCTTATAAATAATAACTTTTATATTTGTTACATATAAATTCATTCAATAAAAATAAATTCATTTTCAATTGAAAATAAATTGTATAAAATGTATTAATTTATTAAAATTTTCTTCCGAAATCATACATCAAATGCGCCAACAATTTTAAATAAAATAACATCGGTTCTAATACGAATTTGATGAATTTAGAATATTCGTATATTTCAATTTCTAGATTTATTCTATGCATAAATAAATTGGAAAATTTAGATGTCAAGTTTAGTTTAGAAATTATAAATAAATTCACTAAAATTTTATTTTTTGTCCAACAACAAACAAATCAAGTGTCAAGCAATGGTAGCACTTCCGGTTCATAACCTTAAAAATATACAAAAATTAAAAATATGCAGAAAATTTAATTTTTTCATTTCGATTTGAATTGAAAAATAACAATTAGAAACCAAAACCGACCACCGACAAATAAATGAGCGCACAACGTACTAAACAAGTAACGAGCAAGTAAAGCGTAGGTCCACTTGTCTATAAAATACATTCCAACTCCTTCCATGCATTCCATTTACTGTTGTGCTGTGTTGCTTCTAATGAAGAACCAATTTTGATAAATAATATTTTTTTCCTCAAGTTCGTTCATATATAGATTTATTTGTTGAATTGTAATCCAATATTTATAAGGAGGGGGCGTAGGAGGTGTAATATGAGGCACACATTCGCTTAATAGAATTTTATGTTTTCCTAATTGAAAGTCTAATGAAATTTTGTTGAGATTATTAAAAATGGCCGCATGTGCTACAGTCCATAGCACACAGCGTACAGTGTACTGTGAACTAATCGCTGCGTTGGTGGTTCGTGTTTTGTTTTTGATGCTGGAAGCTTTTTGTGATCAACGTATGTGCTTCTTGTAATTGTATGTGTGAGAGTGTGCGTATGTGTGTGTTTACTTGTGTTGCCATATTTGTTAGCCATATCAAGCTACAAACGATATCCGCTGCGTGAAATTTACATAAATTGATTTGATTGAATTTTAATGGATCTCACAATTGCATTGACGTCGTGACATCGACTGTGACTGCGACTGCGACTGTTATTTCTGTGAGTGTCTAATGTGGCATGTGTAATAGTTCAATTGCCGTGCTTTGATGGGACACAATATTGTATGGTTTCCATAATAATGCTTTTAAATACTTTTTTTAGAAACTAACATTAATAGATTTAATGTCATTACTTGCTTTTTTTAATAAATATAATAAGGCATATTTTATATAATTTTTGCAACAGTTAATTCCGAATTGATTGGGAAGTACAAAAAATGAATTCTCTGAGCCAACTACTATTATTGCCTCGTACAGGCGCAGCATCATATGCAAATGTCGCCGTTCAACTATTGCATTTAATCTAACAGTGATCGCTAAAATGTCTCCACTATGGCCTGGACTTTTGCTATTACAATAACAAAAGCAACAACAACAGCAACAATAGTAATAATAGTAAAAACAATAATAAAAATAATAATAATTGGGAGAAATATGCCAATTGGGTGTCATAAATCTTGAAATCGTACTCGTATTTTCAATGGATTTCGTTCTTTGGCTTGTTGTCAAAATGTGTTTTTTTCTGGTCTCGTTTGTTTGAATGAAATTCAGAAATTCGCAAAATAAATTTTAATTGATTTAAACGCCGACTAAAATAGGCGTTTAGCCTCCTTTTGTGCTAAATTATGGAAACTAATTGGAACCGCAATCGTTTTCGAATAATTTTGTCGTAATTTATGCGCGCTTTTTATTGCAAAATAAAATTTATTGAAAACAGTTTAATTGTTCCTATGGAATCCATATTTTTTACGGATTGTATGTGATTTTGATTTATTAGGAAAATCGTTTGAACAATAGTTTTTCAAAATGTGAAGAATTTTGTAGAAATAAGATTTATTTATATATTGATTTGATTTACTGTAATTTATTTTTCAAAATAAAAACAATATAACTTTGAATTATAATATAACCAAATAGGGAATGAAATTTGTGTGTGTGTGTGTGTGTGTGTGTGTGTAGTGTAAAATGCAAAAAACAAAAAAAATGACTGCAACTCAAAGACCGAGCACGAGCCTGAAACAACATCCAACATAACTATTTGTATATGTATGTTTTAAAAATGAAACTCGGTTTTAATGAGGATAATTTATGTAATTATTTTTTTTTAAATAAAGAACCTCATTAATTTTTTAATAAATTTAATAATTTCATTTGTGAATGAATATTCTTTGGAATCTTTTCAAATAATGAAATGCCGAAGAAACGAGTGAGCAAGATTTGTTCGTCAATCGATTTGTTTGGAATTGGTTCCGGAAGATAGACTCAACCGCTACATGTATTTTTTATGATCGCAAAGTTGCATATTTTCGAAATTCTGTATATATAATCAAACTAAGATTCATCATAAAAAATGATTATATTTGAACGATTATATATAGCTTCGTAAATAAGCAAATTTAGTTTACCTTTCGAAACTCCTTCCATACGCAGAACAAAATTTTCTTTCAACTTTTCCATATGCAATCCGTAATCCACTTCAACGATCAAGATCTTTCGATTCTTATACAATTTAACTGAATTTGCCT
>NW_024034690.1:0-5215 GCF_002237135.1 Teleopsis dalmanni | reverse complement strand
TGTAACGACACAAATTTACAAAGTAAATTTCTGTGCTACATAAAACAAGAAGCAGAGAAAAACACAGTCTGTGTGTTAAATAACCGCCACCACTACACATAATATATTTATTAACTCACGTGAAAATAACTGAAGTAGGCTTAGCTGGAAAAAAACATAAAATTGAATTAAAATGTTATTCAACATATCATGGACATTACCTGTGATCCTCGAAGCCAACGTGCCGCGGGCATCGATACATGTGCAGAATCTAAAATATACGAAAAAATTTAATTTGTTTGTTACAAATTTTATGAATGAAAACAAAACTTGTAAAGAAATTCTAAACACAACAACACTGAACACTTATTACAGAAAACACGTTTAATTATTGAACAAATATCTATTTGAAATATATATAAATAAAATAATACACAAAACAATTTAACACTCATGTTTGTACAATTTTATTTTTTATACACGTAAACAAAACAAACTTCGGCAGCAACTAAGCACATCAACGCTAGTTTTTTCTATTTACTAATTTACTTCTTTTCTTTTCACATTTAGATAATATTAAATTCACAAAATATATATGTATATTTAATACCTAGTTTTGTATTATTAATACACTTTATTTTTTTTAATAATAAAATATAAACTAAAGAGGAATAACACACGAAATAAATAAACACGGCGCGTAGTAAAAGTACTAAAAAAATCACGGCGAAGCAGAAGAAGTGAGAAAACAGTAGAACACAAAGTTCAACTTCACGGCGAAGTCAAGTACAGCAAAGAATACCGGTACGCTACACCAAAAAGCTTCGGTATGCTCAATATAAAAGGAGGCACATTTTATATAATCGGGGACTTGGGTTGCGACAAGTGAAAGAGCAAGTACTCTGGCTCATTGGGCCTTCTGGTAAATTTTACCAAACTTGAAATTTTACTTTTTCCTGAAACAAGTACACTGGCCTATTGGTCATCTGGCACATTGTGCCACAAATCTGGTTCTTTGAGTCAAACGTAGTGTAAAATTCCTTTCCTGTCTTATATGTATATTTTTTTAACCTGGCTTATTCGGTCAAATAGTTTTTTACAGCACGGAGGAAACGTTTTGTTTGTTTATTTTATAACAGAAGAGGGGCTTAAGAAGTCACACGGGTTTTGCTAAGATTCTTTTAACAAGGAGTATATGGAGAAGTGGGAAATTTTGGCATCAACATAATTTTTTTTTTATTTATTATTAGAAATGTTTCCAATGAATTTTAATTAAACTTTGTTAATCATAAGTTTATGAAATAATAAAGTTATATATATAATTTATACATATAAATCACGTTCTGTTTTCTTCTAAAACCAACGTCTCGGCAAAATTATAAATATATTGTCACGACTCTGGACGACGGCTGAGGATACCCCAGCAAAAACTAAAAATTTTTGAACGTCACCAAAAGTGTCGTTACAATTGGCGCCCGAGCAGGGACCTGGTTTTAGAAAAGAACGAACGTTGAACAGGGACGTTGTTTTAGAAAAGAACGAACGTTGAACAGGGACCTGGTTTTAGAAAAGAACGAACGTTGAACAGGGACGTTGTTTAGAAAAGAACGAACGTTGAACAGGGGACCGTGTTTTAGAAAAGAACGAACTAGGAACAGGACGAGTAAGTGTACAAACGTTTAACGCAAAGAGTCATTAGACGGTACACGAGGTAACATGGTCAAAACAGCATGGATTTCGATAGCGCGTAAAGAGGATTTGGTTCAAATTCTAGAAGAAATTAAGATCAGTACATCAGGAACCGTTGAGGAACTACGGAAACGTGTACGTGATCATCTAGCAACTGAGGAGTACACGGAAAAATTACTAGATATAATTATGGACATGGAAACTAAATATGATCGCAGTCTCTCACCCAAACCTCCAGGCATCGAAATCGACACGCCAAAAATACACATTTCAGAGCCAACCATGATGACTAGCAAATTTGAAGACATAGCGCGAATCGCCAATCAAGTGCGTAATTGGGAGGTACATTTTAATGGTGAAACAAGTCCATTACCATTTTTGGAAAATTTGGAAACACTCTCCGAAACTTATAACATTCCCCGAGACATTCTGCCAAGACTTATGCCAGAAATACTGAAAGGAAAAGCCCTAATGTGGTTCCGGAATAACAATCGGAAGTGGACACACTGGTCAAGTTTTGTTCAGGATGTTCGAGAGTTTTTCTTGCCTTCTAATTATTTAGAGCAATTAGAAGACACAATTCGGAACAAATACCAGAAGAAGACGGAGTCATTCCAAGACTATGCCCTGGCACTACAAGAGTTGATGCGATATGCTGAGTTAACAGAAAGACAACAGTTAAGTCGGATTTACCGGAATAGTAGACCAGAGTATCAGCTCCAGATCAAACCGCGTGAATTTAGCTCCTTGGGAGAATTAAGCAAACTAGCAGAAGAATTCGAACGTCTTACACAACTAAGTAGTAGAGAACGCCAATGCACTCTTGATTGGTCACCACCGATTGCCATTAATAGAACACAGATCGAAAAGGTGGACGTGCGTAATGCTTGTCGTAGATGTGGGGAAAGAAATCATTTTGCACGAGAATGCACAAAGCCTAGGAGACTTTTTTGCTGGAGTTGTGGTACTATAGGCCGTCGAACGATCGAGTGCTGCAGGGAAAATCCAACATACAGAAATCATCAGAGGCCATCGGGAAACGCTTTGGGGGTTGTCACGCCAGGCGGAACGACAACCACCCAAACATTTTATCCGTCAAATTAGAATCCAGTCAACCAAAACTGATGCAAGAAAGTATAGTCCAAAATCAAAGCATTAAATCGAATCATCATATCCAACTGAGGAGTAACCAGCAACCGATTCCACCAGACGCAAAACAAGCAACAGCAATTAGTAGGCCAATAACAAATATACTACCAACGCTAAATATGCCACACCAAAGTAATTCACAATCACACTTAGTACCATTACAGGAAAAACCACACAAGGAGGCAATTCATAAATACATCGTAACTCCTCCACAGATTTCAACGTCTTATAGGGAAAGTCCAGAAGTATGTTATCAACAAGCATATGCACAACAGTCGCTAGTTAACTACAATCAGAATACGCAACCACGAGAGCAAAAGCATCAAATCGAAGAGCATGACTTATCATCACGTCCAGCACTGCCACAACGTTTAATGATAGTACCGGAGTCATCACATGTCAATCATCCAGTACTACCAACTTCTACAAGTTCAGAATCATCATCGCAAAAGCCACAGGGGCATTCACAAGGTAATTTTAAATCATCATCGCAAACGCCACAGGGGCATTCACAAGGTAATTTTAAATCATCATCGCAAACGTCACAGGGTCATTCACAAGGTAATTTTAAATCATCATCGCAAAGGCCACAGGGGCATTCCCAAGGTAATTTTAAATCATCATCGCAAACGTCACAGAGTCATTCGCAAGGTAATTTCAAATCATCGTTACAACCAAAAGAACTTGAGCCGCAGCCGCCATCTTCGGTTAATCAGCCACAGTCACCACGAGAAGCACCACCAAGAGATAATCACCAATCTGGTCAACCATCATCTTCGTCATCAACTACATCGCTACAGAGGAATTCTACTATAATACAGCCAGTATCGGATAATCGTCATGTACAACTTACGAATTCATTAGGTCCATTAGTTATCAATGTTTCAGATAGTAAACTTAACACGGAACTACCAAGCCAAGGAACTCAAGCAAAGGGTACAGTCAAGCATGACAGTCAACAAGAACCATGGTCACCACAAGAGAAATTGAACGTCATTAAACCAAGCACAAAAGGAAACAAGCCAGAGATTTTCGTACAACGTCTAGGTACATTTAAACGAAAGGATGACCATCATCAGGTCAGCAACCAAGATGAGTATTACAAAATTTTCAAGTGTCCAAAGATTAGAAAGAGAAATCGAGCCTCGTTCTAAAAGGAATATTAGTAACACAAGTATTAGCATGTATCATATGGAAAATAAGGGATAAATGGAAAATCAGAAGTATCAAGTGCAAATTAGCCGAAGAGGGGTCATCAACGTGTCATTAAAATAAAGTTTTAGTTTAATTTCTGTTCTGAAGAAGGAGGGAAATGTAACGACACAAATTTACAAAGTAAATTTCTGTGCTACATAAAACAAGAAGCAGAGAAAAAAACACAGTCTGTGTGTTAAATAACCGCCACCACTACACATAATATATTTATTAACTCACGTGAAAATAACTGAAGTAGGCTTAGCTGGAAAAACATAAAATTGAATTAAAATGTTATTCAACATATCATGGACATTACCTGTGATCCTCGAAGCCAACGTGCCGCGGGCATCGATACATGTGCAGAATCTAAAATATACGAAAAAAATTTAATTTGTTTGTTACAAATTTTATGAATGAAAACAAAACTTGTAAAGAAATTCTAAACACAACAACACTGAACACTTATTACAGAAAACACGTTTAATTATTGAACAAATATCTATTTGAAATATATATAAATAAAATAATACACAAAACAATTTAACACTCATGTTTGTACAATTTTATTTTTATACACGTAAACAAAACAAACTTCGGCAGCAACTAAGCACATCAACGCTAGTTTTTTCTATTTACTAATTTATTTCTTTTCTTTTCACATTTAGATAATATTAAATTCACAAAATATATATGTATATTTAATACCTAGTTTTGTATTATTAATACACTTTATTTTTTTTTAATAATAAAATATAAACTAAAGAGGAATAACACACGAAATAAATAAACACGGCGCGTAGTAAAAGTACTAAAAATCACGGCGAAGCAGAAGAAGTGAGAAAACAGTAGAACACAAAGTTCAACTTCACGGCGAAGTCAAGTACAGCAAAGAATACCGGTACGCTACACCAAAAAGCTTCGGTATGCTCAATATAAAAGGAGGCACATTTTATATAATCGGGGACTTGGGTTGCGACAAGTGAAAGAGCAAGTACTCTGGCTCATTGGGCCTTCTGGTAAATTTTACCAAACTTGAAATTTTACTTTTCCTGAAACAAGTACACTGGCCTGTTGGTCATCTGGCACATTGTGTCACAAATCTGGTTCTTTGAGTCAAACGTAGTGTAGAATTCCTTTCCTGTCTTATATGTATATTTTTTAACCTGGCCTATTCGGTCAAATAGTTTTTACAGCACGGAGG
>NW_024034688.1:0-5222 GCF_002237135.1 Teleopsis dalmanni | reverse complement strand
TATATATATAAATTATTTTATTACCAATTATCAATTATTTATTTCTTTATTAAATATATGTTTTACACTACAGAGCCAAAATTGAACTGAACTCTTTCATATGTGAGGGAGCTTTTTACAACACTCTCACCTGAGAGCTTTTAAACATAATTCATCGGATATTTTTATTTAAACATAGAAGTGTGGCTGATTACGTGTTAACTCCTCCCTCGCTAAGTAAGAGTCGTCCTCGGTCTCTTTTTGCGTTGAATACAATAAGTTAGCAATTATTGGAATATTTAACAAAATATATAAAACAAAAATATGTTATTATTAAAAAATATAACAATAGTTAGATAACAATATATTAAATATAACAATAGTTAAATATAAACAATAGTTTAAAATCATACAATTGTGTAATAGAGAACACTCTTAGAACATTAGTATTGTGAATGCATCAGCTCGCTTCGCCCTTGCAAACCACTACAGAATATTACCTAAGGTTGTCCTTATGGACCACCCTTCCCTTTATGAGGACAGATGATCCTAGGTCTGCTTCCACCTTTCCTTCGACGCACAATGGAGTTATTTTGTTTCCCAGTCTTCTATTTGTTTTGACGAAAACTGTTTCGCCCACTTGAAAGGTTCTATTCTGCCTCGCTTTATTATGCTGTTTTAGCTGGTTTTCTTGGGCTTCTCTAATTTTGCTCTCTATTTCCTGTTGTAGTTCAGGTGTAGCTGAATGAAGAATATCTATGGGTTTCTTTTTGGTTGTGGTGTGAATTGACCCATTGTATGCTATGATTGCCTGTATAATAAGTTCGACTGTGTCGTCAATTTTTCTATCTATTTTCAGACACCTAGCAATTTCTATTAATGTGCCGTGTAGCCTTTCTACCTGGCCGTTAGACGTACTGTGTAAGGGAGGAGCGTTAGCTAACGTCACATTAAAGGTATTTGTCAATGTAGACCTGATGGTTTCCGAATTTAGTGACTTTTCATTGTCACAAAAAATTGTTTTTGTTTTTGGAAAGATATTCATCAATTGTAAAATTGGAATTTTCACATCCACAATTGTTCGTGAAGCAATGGGTTGCACTATAGCAAACTTCGAAAACTTATCTATACATGTGAGAAAATATTTTCCATCTGTGGAAAATATATCTACATGAAGAATTTGACCAACATATGATGGAATCGGGGTTTCGCCGATTAGTTGTTTTTTTTGGTGTCTGTTGTATTTACCCTTTGAGCAGGTTTTGCAATTTGCAACGATTTCGTTGGCCAATTTTGTCATTTTTGGGAAAAAATATTCGCGCAAGATCTGCTTAACATTTTCCTGTGCGGCCCTGTGTGCCCTATTGTGTTCTATTGTTACTATGTCCCGTTGATCGTTTTTATCGTATATGTCCATGACGAAATGCTTGGAGTACCAAAATTTTGTAGACGGAAACGCCTTGACGAGCTCATTCTGGATACAAGCAATAATTGGTAGCTCACAGTAAATTGCATTTACTACGTCAGGTTTTATTGCTTCTCTAACACTCTCCAATAGTTCTTCTTCATTGAAAAAATTGATCAAGTGTCTAGTTTTTTCGCGGAAGATTATAAAAGTACGAGTCGATGTCACATTTGCTCGTTCAATGACGATTTGGTTTCTGAAACAATTCACTGGCTTATCAGTCGCTTCAATTGCATAAGACATTGATAATTCGCTGTGGATGGTGGCTGCGTCAGAACTAGGCATATTTTCAAGCGCATGAATGTTCTGCCGTGATAGCGCATCGGCTACGTAGTTTTCTTTTCCTGGCTTATAAAGAATTTGGGCATTATGTTCATCTATGAACGCTTTCCACCGCTTAATTTTCGCGTTGGGGTTTCGGTCTGAAACCGCAAACGACAGAGGTTGATGATCAGTAAAAATATTTAAATTTTTAACACCATATAGATAATTTCTGAGATTCTTTAAAGCCCAAACAATTGCGAGTAATTCCCTTTCATTGGTAGCGAAATTCATTTCGTTGTCTTTCAAGGTCCTCGATATCATAGTTATCGGCTTCCCGCTTTGTGATAGTACAGCGCCTAATCCTAAAGATGACGCATCCGTTGTTAGGTCGAATGGTTTTCCATAATCTGGATGCTGGAGCAAGACGTCTTCCGACATCAAGATTTTCTTGAGCTTGTTGAAAGCTTGACGCTGACTGTTGTTTAGCTCTATTTGTTTTTTCTTCGATTGGTGAGTGCTAACTCTACCATTTTCGCCCTTAAAGATATCTGTAAGTGGCCTGGCTATTGAGGCGAAGTTTCTTATAAAGCATCTGTAATAGCTCGCTAAGCCCATAAATGACCTGACATTAAATAATGTCGTTGGCTCAGTATAGTTTCGAATTGCCTCTATTTTACTTGGGCTTGTTCGAATACCCTCTCCAGTTACCGTGAAACCTAAGTACTCAACGCTTTCCTTAAAGAAATGGGACTTCTCCCGTGAAATCCTCATATTGGCTTCGTTCAACTTCCTCAAGACCCACGCTATGTGTTTAATGTGATCTTCTTCTGTTTTTGAGAATACGATAACGTCGTCGACGTAAACGTGACATGTCTTTCCAATTTGGTCTCGAAGCACGTCATCAATAGTCCTTTGAAATACGCTGGGTGCGTTCTTCAAGCCAAATGGTAGCCTACAAAATTCGTATTTTCCGCTGTTGACCGAAAAAGCAGTTTTCTCGCGATCTCTTTCTGCCAAAACTATTTGGTGAAAGCCAGATTTTAAATCGAGAGTTGTAAAATATTTTCCTTTTCCTAAGTTGGCGAGTATCACCATCACGTTAGGGATGGGATATTTATCGTCTATCGTTTTTTGATTTAATTTTCTGAAATCAATTACAAGACGTTTTTTTGTGTTGCCATGTTCATCAACTCCCTTTTTGTCAACAACCCATATTGGATTATTGTATGGCGATCTAGATGGTCTAATTATACCATTTCTTAGCAAGTCACGCACTTCTTTATTCACAAAATCTGCTACGCCCATAGGATAAGGATATAGTTTCGAATAAATGGGGTCGTCACACTCAGTTCGAATGGTAGCTACAATATTTGTGTTGAACGGAAGTAATTCGTCAGGATCAGCAAATACCGTTTGTTCACTTTTTAATAATTTTTGAAATTTTTCGTTAACTTTTTCTGGAATTTTAATATCCTCAATTCGAGTGAAATTTACATTCGCACATTTTAAAAACTGGATCGGTTCTGATCCCGTATTATACTTCAAATTTTTATTTTTAAAATCTATTTTTGCATCGATTTGTGTTAACAAATCGAGGCCGATGATTCCATCAAATTTTGTAAGATCGGGTAATATAAAAAAGGTGCTATTAATATTAAACAGGTTCACGAAGCATTTACCTTTGATTTCATTAAAACCATGTATTGATTTTACTATAAAAGTGTTGCTTACTGGTTTTGTATATCTTAACTCTTTAAGAGGTTTAATGTAATTCTTTGACGCACCGGTGTCAATCAGCAGTTTTATAATTTTCCCTGCAATATTCCGCTCTATGAATGGTAGCAGGGAGTTTCCACTAAAAAATTAACATGGTCAAAACTATCAGCATCGTCATCAATTTCTACTAGTGATTCTTCGGCTAGTTCCTCGTATTTCCTCATTTCTTGTGTTTGAGAAATGCTTTCGTGTGGCATAAAATTCACTCTCTGCATTTTTTGCCCTGTTAATCTTTCAGAGTCATTTTTTCTTTTCATATTTTGGTCCTTATATTGAACCCCGAAAATAGTGTTGTTGTATTTCTCTGACGTATTATAATTACTCCTTTGAGTTTTGGTATTGTTCCAGTGTCTCGTCCTAGATGAGGTTGGATCTACGTCCATTTTTTCAACTTGTCTTTTTTCAGTATTTTGTCTTATAAAATATGGATTTTTGTTTTGATTATCAACTTGATTACTTTTAACGTAATTGCTTACCTGACTATATCTGCCCATACTTCTTTCATTATTTTGAAGCCTTTGTTCAGTTCTATGAGCTTCATCTTCCAGACTCCTCGCGAAGTTGGTTGCGAATTTATAACGCTCATGGTTTGCCTCAACTTCTTGTGCCAGAGCTAATGCTGCGGGTAAATTGGTTGGCTGTGCCGAGAAAAGAATGTTGCTTAAGGCCCTTTTTGTACCTGAAATAAATATGCGCAACGCATCCATTCTGTATTTTTCATTTAAGGATGCTGCCAAGGTTCCATCATAAGTCATAATTACTTTGTTGGTAAGCAAAGTCAATTTTTGTTCCACTTGTTCATAGAATTGTAAAAGAGTCAGGTTACCCTGACGTAGGGTAGACATCTCCTGTTCGATGAGGTAAATAGGCCGCTTATCAGCGTATGTGAAGTCAAGACGTGCTATTATAGCTTTAAAATTGAGAACAGTGTTAAAGGATGCTAAAACCATGTCTGCCGATCCTTTTATTTTATTTCGTATAATGGCAACTGCCTGGTAATGTTTCGAGCTCCCATTATGGTTTTGAAATAATTTATAAGCAACGTGAGCCGCTTGTCGCCATGACACGTAAGTTTCTTGCCTGCCCTCAAAGTCAGGCAGAGATTTGACAATGTCAAGTGATTCTTCACATTTTATTCCACTGATTATTCTTGTTTCCTCATAGATTTCTACATCCGGGGTATTTACTGTAACTTTATTTAGACGTTTACTTAACTCATCTAATTGTTTTTCAAAGATTTGCCTCTGTGAGGCAAGAGCACCACTAACGGCAGCCTCAATTACGGCTTTCAGCTGGTCTTCATTCATTTTTTCACTATGAACAACTCTATGGCGTTCCTGTATATGTTTAAGTTTCTATTGCAGAGCCGCTATTGGTAATAGGCTTCTATCGGCTATCGCAACAATAATAATACAAAAATAATATTATTTCAAAAAATTTATTTAATTCTAGCAATACAATTGTAAATTTAAATAATCTAAGAATAATATAAAAAAATTCTCCTGTTGTCGCGAAAGTGACTGGTCGCGCCCTGAGTTCCTCCAAATGTTATATTATGTTTTGTTCGTATTACAACTGTGTACCTTTTGAAACCACCAGCACACTTCAATTATTTTCTTTTAAATTGTTTATATGTTGATTACTTTAAATATTTTTTGTCTTTATTTTAAATCACCTCTCAGCTGCACGTTTGCAATGCTTTTTTGTTTGTAATAAAAAAATTGTTTGTTGTTTTAAA
>NW_024034687.1:0-5222 GCF_002237135.1 Teleopsis dalmanni | reverse complement strand
TTTTGAATGCTATATAAAGCATTTATCTATATGTATATGCGATTTTTTGTGTATTTTATGTATACAACCTTTAATAATATAGTACGTCATGAAATTCAAGTACAAATATTTTTTTTGAAAGTACAAATAATTATAAAACAAAAAAGTGCTAACATAAACAGCAATAAAAAAATTTTTATATACAAGAATTAATTTTTTTTATGCAAACATACAAACAGACAAAACATTTTCGACAAAAGACAAACATTTTCGTACACAGCTAACTTGTATGTAAATTTTGTTACTCATACGCACCGGCGATCCAACCAGTATAAACTATTTCTATTGGTATAGAAGAACTAACATCACCAAAAATTTATATACATTCCAATGAACTTGAAATAAAAAGTTTTATATTTTTTTTTATTAAAGTTGTTGAAATAAATAAACAAAAAAAGATATATAAAATTTCTTTTCTTTGCGGTATGGAATAGTAAAATAATAATAAAAGTCTTTGCAAAATCAAGCGGAAGTAAATGTTAAGTCGTATGTATTTAGTGTAAATCTTATTCGTTGAACAGTACTTTTATTTGAAAAGATAAAAGCTAATGTAATTTGGCTTGTAGAAATTCAAAGTAATTTAAACTGTAGTTATAAATTAAGATTAGTATTTTTAGTATACTTACCTTCTATTTAAAAAAGTTTTTCTTTTTAAATAGTAGCTTATCATCCTTTTTACCATTACCATAGTAAGTTGTTGATAATAAATTGATGTTATCCTACGAAGAAATACTTTATTTATATTTATTTATATATTTATTTATATATTTTTTTATATATTTATTTATATATTTATTTATATATTTATTTATATATTTATTTTTATATTTTTTTATATATTTATTTATATATTTATTTATAGTTGTGGGTTTTTAAATAGTTATGAGTTTAGAGGGTTTTTTCTGCATTTCCTTGTATTTGCTTGATTCTGTAGGAATAGTTTTATGATTTCACGTATATAAAGTATGTCTATTTATTTTAGGAAATATTATTATTATTACTGTGTAGCAATAATGATGAGATTTTTGTCGAGAAGGAACTTATCAAGATTTTCATACATTTAAGGTTGCTACAGGTTTACGATGAGAAATAATTTATATTATTTTATTAGAAGTAAAAGTTTTTATTTTATTTTTTGAAACTTACTTTAAAAGGAGGTTACCCATAAAGGTCAAATTGGGAGTTTCATAAAATCATGTTTTGGAATGCATGTTTCGGAGTTCCTTCATTTAAGCAAATATTAAACAGATTACAGTTGAATTTAATTATACAGTAGTCAATTTCTGTTTGTTTATTTCTTAAAGCACACACATTGTTGAAAAGAATCTTTACGAAGTTAAGAATATCACATTAACGAAATTATCAAAAAACTAAAATCTTATTTACATTGTTTCGTATATCAATATAATTTCTGTAAATGTACTGAAAATTTCTTTTACATTATTTTTAAATAGTGTAAAAATAGTGTTAGAAGTCAATATTCATCTTTATATTATAACATATATATGAGCTCTAATAATTGAAAAAGCTTTTTTAATTTTAAATTAAATTATTTCAATTTCTAAGTAATTAGGTATTTACTTTCTAGAATAGAATTTACAAAATTTTCAGTATGTTGACGTCATTACCCAAAATGTATAAATTCATCCAAATATTCATAATGAAAACAATACTGTTGAGTTCCTTGATATTTTTAAAATGGTTACAAATAATGTTAAAAGTATCCTTGTGAAACTATAAACAGATGTCGAAATATTAAAATTAGAATTGAAAAATATTGCTATCTGCCCACTGAAAGGAATAATTAAAACTACAGAAGTCAACATGTAGTAAAGGTCATTTTTGTGCATGAGAAATTAACAAACTCATTAAATTAGATTTAGACTATTGAAATTTTGTTGTAATAAAAAAAAAATTTGGAGTTTCTTTCGAAAGATTTTTTTATTAAAACGGACATAACATTTTGTTTGTATTTATTAGTTTAGAAATTTGAATTTATTAAATTTAATAAGTGCATATATTATAAATTTAACATAAGAATAATATAAAACTCGGTATTTTTTTTTTTCAATTTAGAAAACAATACTTTATTAAATATTATTTTTCATAGGTGTTAATGTATTTAATTTTTCTTTTAAGCCAAAAACTTACTCATACGCACGGTTGTTTTCTCGTTTCTGATAGGTTTTACGCTAATTTGTTAAGGGCAAAGGAACACAAGTTGTTGGTACTTTTGAATAAATAAATTACTAATTATTTATGTAAAAGTACTTTTAATTTATTAAATTTTTCTTCCGTAAATTAAATTTCTGTATTTGTACATTTTACTATCAGTTTAATTTTAAATTTACGTTCTTATTTGATATCTACAGTAAATTTCTATTAAAAAAAAAATATTTTGAAGTTTTTACTATATAAAGAAATTAAATAAATATTGAAAGTTCAATAAAACATTAAAAAAAAAATAAATACTATTTTATAAATGTTAATTATATGTATTTATAGTAAATAGGTGAAGTCTAAATAAACATCAAGAAAATTACTATATAATAAAAAATAAATATTCACACAAAAAATAATAAAAATATTTTTTTTTTACACATAATTGTTAAGATGTTTTTGAGGTAGTGCCGGAGACATTGGACAGGACGACTAATCCTAATATATAAAATATGATTGGATCTTAATATATTATATGTTGTTCGAAATAAATGAATAAGTATAGTTAGGGCTTCAAACCTTATATTAAAAATTATTTATATATATAAATTAAAAATATTTATACATATAAATTATTTACATTGAGTTTATTGTTATATGAAATTAGTTAAGTAATATTACAAAGTACTTAATTTAATTTAAATTCCTTTATATTTTCTTTTATTTTTATTAAAATTTAAGTGTCGATAAATAAAATACAAATCATTAATGCAGCATATAAATTTTGATTCAAAAATAATTGCTATACTTTGTAAGAAGTGCACAAACTATTTTTTTTTTTATTTTTCTATTTTAAATTCTCTATTTATATATTTGTAAATTGTATAAATATATAATTATATTTATTTATTGATACTACTAAATTGAAATTTACTCTTCGAGTAAGTGCAATGAATTTGATATGTATATTCATGCTTTATAATTTTTTGGCTACTTAGCTTATGATCATTTTGGCCTTTAATAACAGGACCTAAAAAGTTTTTGTTTTGTATTAAAGCATTCTTATCACGTAGTTGTGAAAATATTTAAAAGTGTATAATACACATTTTTATATAATGAAATGCATAGAATTGGCTGAGTTAGTTGTAGTAAAATTTTATATAATGAAAATATTTGATATTATGTTTGAATATAATGGTTTTCAACATAAGTTGCCAAAAATTGCTTACCTGAAGTAATAGTTTTAATTATATGTCGAATATATAATTTCATTATTTCATAAATTTCTATACTCTTTAATTTTATTGTATTGTATTGTACTAAAACTTATTCATAAGACTCTTCTTTCGGATCTTGTCATCTTCATAGTATCTGGTATCTCGTCATTCTCCCCGTCATCATAGTATCGGCCGAATTGCACTATATAAATTGCATGTAACTATCAAGTAAATACACTCTGTTAACTTGATTTTCTGGTCGAACTATACTTAATGAACTATTATAACTTCATAATGCTATATTCAGGTATACGAAGTTTGGGATACCTTGAAATGTGTAGTCATTAATATCAATATTTTAATCTTATAAAAATATAACACAGTGATATACTATATTTACAGTTATATACTATATCTCTTATACGTTTGATTTTCAGTCAAATTTTTATTCTTACAATCAGTTGCTATATTATCGATATAGTTCTAAGCTAGTAAGTAAGTGTTTTCTTTATTTTATTTCATATACATATATTCTTAAGAGCAAGAGCATATAGTAATCAATGCAGATAAAGTTTACAAATGAATAAAAGTGTTTAGGCAATATAATGTAGCTTATATAAAAAGAATATTTCACTGTGAAAGGTATGGAATCTATATCATTATTAATTCAATTCTTTTACAATAATATTTTTATTGTGTTAGTCTTTATGCCTATAAATATATGTATGGTATGTAATCATATTTTATTGTAAAACTATATTTCAAAGCATATTGCATATAATAAAATCTGAAGGTTGTAGTTATTTTTCAATGAATGATTTTGCACATTATAAGTCTTTATTGTTTTAGGTCAATAATGTTTATACTTGTTTTTCAACTAATTTGAACTAAAGGTTACTATAGTTATTATTACACAATATTACAATAAGACGATATACTAAAATAAATATAAATTTCAATTAATAATTATATGTACATAATACAGCAAGATATATCATCTAAATATATACACAATATATATATAATATATAACAATAATTCATTTTGAGATTGCTTTATGTTAACTTTGTTCCGCGCTACTTTTAAACTCCAAAATATTATCAAAAATATTAATGGTGTTATAAACAATTTTTTTTATGCTCGTTATGAATTCTTATTTAATTTTGACTTATTGTTTTGTAATTCAATTTTCATCAGTCTAAATAACTTATTGGGTTAAATATGTTAATTACATTGGGTGTCTTGACCAATTAAAATTAACATTATTTTTAGCTATATACATTCGTTTTTTGGTTTTATTATGCCAAATTGTCTTAATTAATGCATCCTATTTTGGTCTTCGTCATTATTTTTGACAGCTACACATCATAATGTTTACATTTTTTTCTTCTAAGTATAAAAATAATTAAAAACATAATGAAGGAAAATATTGTGTATATTGTGTGTATATTTTCATCAACAAATTGTATTTGCGTTAAAATAATTATATTTTCTGTAATGAAAATCTGTAAATATGCTTCATCGAGTGTGTGTGTGTGAGTATGTAGAGAGAAGTATCGTACATCGTACATATATGAGTAAATATTTCACAAATGCCATATTTTCGATTTTGGCTTGAAGCCTTCCAATGCTGAGCTATGCTGTTTCTCTGCGAGTACTTCATTTTTGGTATTATGACGCATTTGTTATTCAACTGAATTTTTAGTATATATTTTAATGTTTTTTTTTCATTTGAAATTATTTTTTGGAAAATTTATTTAGAATTTTTTTTCTCCTAGACTTTTTAATGTGGTTTAGGCCAAAAAC
>NW_024034686.1:0-5223 GCF_002237135.1 Teleopsis dalmanni | reverse complement strand
ATATTCATATTCATATTCATATTCCTATTCATATTCATATTCATATTCATATTCATATTCATATTCCTATTCATATTCATATTCATATTCCTATTCATATTCATATTCATATTCATATTCATATTCATATTCATATTCATATTCATATTCATATTCATATTCATATTCATATTCTTTCATATTCATATCATATTCATATCATATTATATTCATATTCTATCATATTCATATCATTTATATTCATATTCATATCATATTCATATTCATATTCATATTCATATTCATATTCATATTCATATTCATATTCATATTCATATTCATATTCATATTCATATTCATATTCATATCCATATTCATATCTTCATATTCATATTCATATTCATATTCATATTCATATTCATATTCATATTCATATTCATATTCATATTCATATTCATATTCATATCATATTCATATTCATATTCATATTCATATTCATATTCATATTCATATTCATATTCATATTCATATTATATTCATATTCATATTCATATTCATATTATATTCATATTCATATTCATATTCATATTCATATTCATATTCATATTCATATTCATATTCATATTCATATTCATATTCATATTCATATTCATATTCATATTCATATTCATATTCATATTCATATTCATATTCATATTCATATTCATATTCATATTCATATTCATATTCATATTCATATTCATATTCATATTCATATTCATATTCATATTCATATTCATATTCATATTCATATTCATATTCATATTCATATTCATTTCATATTCATATTCATATTCATATTCATATTCATATTCATATTCATATTCATATTCATATTCATATTCATATACTCCCATATTCATATTTTCATATTAATATTCTCATGTTCATATTCACATATTCATATTCGTTTTCTCATATTTATATTCTCATATTAATATTCATGTTTATATTCTTATAGTCATATTCTCTTATTTATATTCATATTCATATTTTCATATTCATATTCTCATGTTCATATTCACATATTCATATTCGTTTTCTCATATTCATATTCTTCTATTAATATTCATATTCATATTCTTATATTCATATTCTCATATTCATATTATCTTATTTATATTCATATTCATATTTTCATATTAATATTCTCATGTTCATATTCACATATTCATATTCGTTTTCTCATATTTATATTCTCATATTAATATTCATATTTATATTCTTATATTCATATTCTCATATTCATATTCTCTTATTTATATTCATATTCATATTTTCATATTAATAATCTCATGTTCATATTCACATATTCATATTCGTTTTCTCATATTCATATTTTCATATTAATATTCATATTCTCATATTCATATTCTCTTATTAATATTCATATTCATATTATCATATTCATATTCTCATATTCATATTTTCATATTCATATTTTCATATTCATATTCTCATGTTCATATTCACATATTCATATTCGTTTTCTCATATTTATATTCTCATATTAATATTCATATTTATATTCTTATATTCATATTCTCATATTCATATTATCTTATTTATATTCATATTCATATTTTCATATTAATATTCTCATGTTCATATTCACATATTCATATTCGTTTTCTCATATTTATATTCTCATATTAATATTCATGTTTATATTCTTATAGTCATATTCTCTTATTTATATTCATATTCATATTTTCATATTCATATTCTCATGTTCATATTCACATATTCATATTCGTTTTCTCATATTCATATTCTTCTATTAATATTCATATTCATATTCTTATATTCATATTCTCATATTCATATTATCTTATTTATATTCATATTCATATTTTCATATTAATATTCTCATGTTCATATTCACATATTCATATTCGTTTTCTCATATTTATATTCTCATATTAATATTCATATTTATATTCTTATATTCATATTCTCATATTCATATTCTCTTATTTATATTCATATTCATATTTTCATATTAATAATCTCATGTTCATATTCACATATTCATATTCGTTTTCTCATATTCATATTTTCATATTAATATTCATATTCTCATATTCATATTCTCTTATTAATATTCATATTCATATTATCATATTCATATTCTCATATTCATATTTTCATATTCATATTTTCATATTCATATTCTCATGTTCATATTCACATATTCATATTCGTTTTCTCATATTTATATTCTCATATTAATATTCATATTTATATTCTTATATTCATATTCTCATATTCATATTATCTTATTTATATTCATATTCATATTTTCATATTAATATTCTCATGTTCATATTCACATATTCATATTCGTTTTCTCATATTTATATTCTCATATTAATATTCATGTTTATATTCTTATAGTCATATTCTCTTATTTATATTCATATTCATATTTTCATATTCATATTCCATATTCATATTCATATTCATATTCATATTCATATTCATATTCATATTCATATTCATATTCATATTCATATTCATATTCACGTTCATATTCATATTCATATTCATATTCATATTCATATTCATATTCATATTCATATTCATATTCATATTCATATTCATATTCATATTCATATTCATATTCATTTCATATTCATATTCATATTCCATATTCATATTCATATTCATATTCATATTCATATTCATATTCATATTCATTTCCATATTCATATTCATATTCATATTCATATTCATATTCATATTCATATTCATATTCATATTCATATTCATATTCATATTCATATTCATATTCATATTCAAATTCATATTCAAATTCATATTCATATTCATATTCATATTCATATTCATATTCATATTCATATTCATATTCATATTCATATTCATATATTCTCATGTTCATATTCACATATTCATATTCGTTTTCTCATATTTATGTTCTCATATTAATATTCATATTTATATTCTTATATTCATATTCTCATATTCATATTCTCTTATTTATATTCATATTCATATTTTCATATTAATATTCTCATGTTCATATTCACATATTCATATTTGTTTTCTCATATTCATATTTTCATATTAATATTCATATTCTCATATTCATATTCTCTTATTAATATTCATATTCATATTATCATATTCATATTCTCATATTCATATTTTCGTATTCATATTTTCATATTCATATTCTCATGTTCATATTCACATATTCATATTCGTTTTCTCATATTTATATTCTCATATTAATATTCATATTTATATTCTTATATTCATATTCTCATATTCATATTATCTTATTTATATTCATATTCATATTTTCATATTAATATTCTCATGTTCATATTCACATATTCATATTCGTTTTCTCATATTTATATTCTCATATTAATATTCATATTTATATTCTTATATTCATATTCTCATATTCATATTATCTTATTTATATTCATATTCATATTTTCATATTCATATTCTATTCATATTCATATTCATATTCATATTCATATTCATATACTCCCATATTCATATTTTCATATTAATATTCTCATGTTCATATTCACATATTCATATTCGTTTTCTCATATTTATATTCTCATATTAATATTCATGTTTATATTCTTATAGTCATATTCTCTTATTTATATTCATATTCATATTTTCATATTCATATTCTCATGTTCATATTCACATATTCATATTCGTTTTCTCATATTCATATTCTTCTATTAATATTCATATTCATATTCTTATATTCATATTCTCATATTCATATTATCTTATTTATATTCATATTCATATTTTCATATTAATATTCTCATGTTCATATTCACATATTCATATTCGTTTTCTCATATTTATATTCTCATATTAATATTCATATTTATATTCTTATATTCATATTCTCATATTCATATTCTCTTATTTATATTCATATTCATATTTTCATATTAATAATCTCATGTTCATATTCACATATTCATATTCGTTTTCTCATATTCATATTTTCATATTAATATTCATATTCTCATATTCATATTCTCTTATTAATATTCATATTCATATTATCATATTCATATTCTCATATTCATATTTTCATATTCATATTTTCATATTCATATTCTCATGTTCATATTCACATATTCATATTCGTTTTCTCATATTTATATTCTCATATTAATATTCATATTTATATTCTTATATTCATATTCTCATATTCATATTATCTTATTTATATTCATATTCATATTTTCATATTAATATTCTCATGTTCATATTCACATATTCATATTCGTTTTCTCATATTTATATTCTCATATTAATATTCATGTTTATATTCTTATAGTCATATTCTCTTATTTATATTCATATTCATATTTTCATATTCATATTCTCATGTTCATATTCACATATTCATATTCGTTTTCTCATATTCATATTCTTCTATTAATATTCATATTCATATTCTTATATTCATATTCTCATATTCATATTATCTTATTTATATTCATATTCATATTTTCATATTAATATTCTCATGTTCATATTCACATATTCATATTCGTTTTCTCATATTTATATTCTCATATTAATATTCATATTTATATTCTTATATTCATATTCTCATATTCATATTCTCTTATTTATATTCATATTCATATTTTCATATTAATAATCTCATGTTCATATTCACATATTCATATTCGTTTTCTCATATTCATATTTTCATATTAATATTCATATTCTCATATTCATATTCTCTTATTAATATTCATATTCATATTATCATATTCATATTCTCATATTCATATTTTCATATTCATATTTTCATATTCATATTCTCATGTTCATATTCACATATTCATATTCGTTTTCTCATATTTATATTCTCATATTAATATTCATATTTATATTCTTATATTCATATTCTCATATTCATATTATCTTATTTATATTCATATTCATATTTTCATATTAATATTCTCATGTTCATATTCACATATTCATATTCGTTTTCTCATATTTATATTCTCATATTAATATTCATGTTTATATTCTTATAGTCATATTCTCTTATTTATATTCATATTCATATTTTCATATTCATATTCTCATGTTCATATTCACATATTCATATTCGTTTTCTCATATTCATATTCTTCTATTAATATTCATATTCATATTCTTATATTCATATTC
>NW_024034685.1:0-5226 GCF_002237135.1 Teleopsis dalmanni | reverse complement strand
CCATATTTTGAAAGTGCGACATTTGTTTATGAAAACTTTGGTATGCGAATTGATAGATCTAGTAAACTTCCATGATTCGCACCCATGCAGAAGTACGGATACGCTTAGTTGATTTCACCATGTATTCTGATCTAAAAATAACACATTGCTCTTATTACTGATTGATTTTTTTAGATGAAAAGATAGGTAGCCTAATGAGCGAGTCTTTGAGTACACAAACTTTTCGATTGATTCCCAATTAATACCACATACTTTCTTGGATAGATGCTAGTTTTAGAATTTTGGATTAACAAGTTAAAATTATTTATAATCACATTATTCTGTGCAACAAGAATCCATATATCATATTAGATAGAATTATCTATTATCTAGAATTTTACTTTTCCACCAAAGACTGCTATATTAATTGGTTCGTTGAATTTTGCTTTCTTTTAATTGTTGTCTTGACTAGTTACAGACTAAAGCTATTTTATTAAATTATATCTATATTATTATTTTTTTTATATCAAAAAAAAAAAAAACAAAAAAAAATAATTTAAATAACTTTGTCTAAAAAAAGAAAAGTATTTTTTTATTATCGAAAGTTATCATTGTTTATATAAAATATTTATCAGTTTCTATAAGTCGATAAGATATGTGGCTATGGTCAATTTTTCAATTTTTTATTTGTTTAATTGAATTGCCTTGCTTCTGAGTTAGTCACACATAGTCAGTTTTAAATTTTTATACTCAATTATTCACATGTTTCAAATCTGGGTTGGGTTGAGTTGCGATTTTACTACGCTTTGTTTACCCTTCTAAGTTGACAAAGATTTTGTAGAGTTCTAAAATTTAAATATTTTTTAGATAAGCATTTCTTGTTTAGATAAGAAATTCATATTACGAAATTTAAATAAAAAATCAAGAAATAAGAAATAAGAAAAAAAATAGTATGACATTTGTTTGTTGGGAATCGAAATTTTGGGTGGTTATATGAACTACAAAAAATAAACATTCTTCGACTTAAGTAGTTGTATTTAGTATTAGATAAAAACAAGGAAACAAATTAGGTTTTCTTCTTTATTAAAATTTATATAATTTACTATAACATATAGATTTGGCCACAAATTTTCTAATCATGACCATTTTGGTGAATTTTTTATATTCTGTTAGGTGTGCTTATCCCTTCAGAAACATCAGTGTTGATTTTCCTAGCAGCCTTCCTTCCGATTTTGTTTAGCACTCACTTTTCGGTGTATCTGAGTTAAATATTTTGGATATATGTTCAAGTCACTTTAAGTGATGAAATATTACTTCAACTAGAAGTAAAATGTCTTCTGGTAAATAAGTCTACTTCTGTTATGTACCGGTCCAAATACAAGCTCTGATATTTCTCCATTTATTTCGCTGATTAGTAATTCCACAATATGTCAGTTGGTTAAATCGTTCATATAATCTTCGAACTTATTTCCTTAAAGTGTGCCTAAGAAAGATTATTAATAAATAAAAAGTTTTCTTATGTTATAATTATAATGTAATTTAATTAATTAGTAAATTTTATTTTATTGTAGATAAACGTACCCACTTCTCTTGCCTCTGTAAATTCTCCATAAATTCTGCAATCCTTGCTACCACTTTGTGTATTCGTTTTAGGAGGGACAAATGGTATCTAGTACGTTAGATCGGGAATATATTAAATAACTGTAGTCAATTAAATAAAAGTTTTGCAAGCATCTTAAAATACTACTTTATTTTAAAAGACTATATATGAGGAATGTTAATTAGATGATGATTATATATGCTTACCTTACAAATGGAAATCCAGACGGCATATCCATAAAAGTGATCACTTCGATTTTGCCGGCCAGTATTTTTATATGATGAACATATTGACAATAACCTCAGGAGGTACTATTAGGAAAATCTCTTTATTTTAAATCTAACACTTGCTAACTATTATTTAATATTCTTATTGATTTAAAAGATTCAAATAAATGAGACGCGTCATTTTAATTGTATTGATATTGATATTGATAGTTAATAAGTTCCAGAAGTGACCAAAACTACGCCACGGTCCATTTTTTTTTTTGTGTCGAGTCTGGAGAAATATCGTCTAAAGATACAAATGGCACTTACAATTTGCATGCCCGATTCCTGCATGAGTCATGCATGCCTTTGGACTAATAAAAAGTCCTAGATATCCCTGTAGTTAGACCAGGGAGTTAGAGGTATTCTTTCACAGGACAGGTAAGCAGAGCACCTGCGTCTTAACACCTGCGTCTTCTCAAATGCGTTCATTAACGGAGTAATCATGCGTTATTATTCGAACGCATGATTGCTGCCAAGCGGGACATCATCTTGTTTGTCTGGAAAAGTCCCGTTTGGCTTTCGTAGCTCTCAATTCCACTGAAGCATGCCTTTTGACTTTTACTTGGGCTATTAAGTGAACCATACGTGGAACATAAACCTCGTTTTATTATATGTTTATATAATTTTGTAGTATTAATTATTATTTAATTATAATTTTCATAATTTTCATTAATTATAATTAAGCTGTTTCATATATATTTAATTTAATTAGTCTAAGTTTTTATTTATAAATTTAGTAGAATTGAAAATAAATAATATACCTTACTTATTATATATTTTTTTAATTTACTAATATTAATTATTTGATTAATTAACAAAGCCTGCAAATTACTATATCAATTTCATACTCATACTTAACTAAGAAATTAATATTCTTGTATATTGAAAGTTGGAGTAGTGCTTTAAACTTCTTTGTAAAGTAATTATTTGCATTGTTGTAGTATAATGTGAAGTCCAAAGACTTTATTTTCGGGAACTGTTTTTTTTTTGTACTGTTTTTTTAATTTTTCAAATTGTAAAGTGTTTTGTTCTTTTTTAAAGTTTAATTTTGTAATAACATTATCATTAACAACTCATTTGCACATTGAATTCAATTAATTGCTTCTCTCAAACTCAATTTAACTTCATTCCTTTTCATAAAAATTGTACATGAAAATTGCTAATCTTAGAAAAAAAAAATATGTTGAAGACTTAAAGTAAGTTTCTTTCAAATTAGTTTAAAGCCGGAATCAATTGATGTAAGAATTGCAGATTTTGATGGTGTTTTATTTCACATATCAAATGTTAACGGCGATAAAACTAAAGTTAGAGTAAGTGAAACTTTTTATTTGTGTCCACTAATTTGTCTGTATTAAACATAATTAATAATAATTACCATTTCAGGTCAGCATTTCGTTAAAATTTTATAAACAGCTGCAAGAACATGGTGCCGATGAACTTTTAAAGCGAGAATATGGCAATTTGCTGACAGATCCTGAGGATGGTAAATATATGCACATTCTTATATACGTATATCATTTAATATTAATCCAGAATCAGATATCTGGTGTTTGTAGTTCAATAATATAAAAAATCCTTTGGATGGTGTATAGATGATCGATATCCGAAACAGCTGCATTGTTTATTAATATTTATGTCTTATGTATACTGAAGATGGATGGTCTATGAAGTTGTCTGAAATATTAGTATTAAAATATTTTTGTTAAAATATAAACAAATATTTCAGAGATGTTCCAAGTGTACTACAGCAACAGAAATTTTTTTTATATTATTTTAATTAACTGAATTTATGGTTAACCATACAGCTGTTTCGAGTATTGTCAAATACCCATCATCACTGGTCTTGAAAATATTTCTTGTATTTAATTATTCCTAAATAAATTTTGGACTACTTTATTCCTATAACTTTTCTTTTCCATTTCTTTTTTTTACCTTTTGAGTATTTTAACATTTTCATTTATATAATATATAATATTTTCAGTATGCTATTCTTATATCTACATATATAC
Organism: Teleopsis dalmanni; assembly: GCF_002237135.1. Classification (NCBI taxonomy): domain Eukaryota; kingdom Metazoa; phylum Arthropoda; class Insecta; order Diptera; family Diopsidae; genus Teleopsis; species Teleopsis dalmanni. The sequence continues at coordinate 1,369 of NW_024034685.1, read as the reverse complement.
ATATTGTAGTAGTATAAGTATTGTAGATGTATGATAGTATATAAGTATTGTAGTCATAAGATAGAATTAAGCATACACATGTAAACTAAGGTAGAATTAAGAGAAAGAATAATAAAAGAGACAGTTGCGTGACGACCGTCGAACAAAGTAGATGTTGGTTGTTTCTACTAAAATTCAGAAGTGGGATCAAGTAAAAAAAAAAAAAAATTTTTTTTTAAAGCCCGTGTGTAATAAAATATATATATATAAAATTTTTATATAAAACTGTGAAGAATGGATGGCATAGCTGACGTTTTATGTTTTGATGATCTAACGGTGGAGGAGCTAAAAAATTGGCTGACAAAATTGAAGTTGCAAGTAAGTGGAAACAAAACGCAGTTGATTGCGCGTTTAACAAAAGTGCCACAGCATATTCGCAGTGAGTGTGCGCCGATGAGTATAAAAAAAAATAGTGACGCCAGAATGTGATGAAGCAGTTGAGCAGTCTGTTGTACAAAATTGTGAAATTATGAGTAACGAGCGAAATCAAATTGTAAGGGAGGAAGTGAATAACAAAGAAACAGAGGAAGCAAAAATGCAAAGAGAAACTACTATTAGAGAAGAAGAAATAAAAAAAATGCAACTCATGCAAAAAGAAATTGAGTTGCTTAAGAAAGAGCGTGATCTGTTTGAAAAAGAGAATGAATTGACAAAGAAAATGACTCAATTACAATTAAACACTTCGAGTTTAAGCGAATGTAAACATTCAGTACAAAGAAAAGAAGTACCGCTCATAATATTAAAAGAATTTTTACCGGAATGCGATGGTAACAATTTTAATGTTTGGGTTACGCAACTTGAAGCGTTAGAAAAAGCTTACGAATTAGAAGACAATGTAGTTCGAACACTTATTATAACGAAAGCAAAAGGTAGAGTACAAAATTGGCTCCACTCTACACCAAATGTTCTTACACAAAGCAGTAAAATATTGATCAAACAAATGATTTCCGTATTTGGCTCAAAAGAGAGTATTGTTCAATTGCGTCGCAAATTTGAAACACGTTTGTGGTCCAAAGATGAAAAATTTGTTGATTATTACAACGATAAAATTGTTTTATCATTACTGATAAATATGTCGGAAGAAGAGTTAGTTGAATACATTGTTGATGGAATACGTGATCCACAACTGCGTATGCTTGCAAAGATGCAGCAGTTCAAATCAAAAGAAAAATTGGTAGCAGCGTTTGGCGATGTTAATCAAAATACTGCTAGGACAGTGTCGACGAATGAAAGGCGTGTAAAGCAAAGCTTAAGATGTTTTAACTGCAGTAATACTGGGCATGTTGCCGCTGAGTGTCGTCAACCGAAACGTCCATTCGGAGCTTGCTAT
>NW_024034684.1:0-5230 GCF_002237135.1 Teleopsis dalmanni | reverse complement strand
ACGTGTGCAAATGTAAACAAAAGAAACTTTTAATAGATGTTAATGATTGGGTTTAATAAAACTAAAAACTTTTTTTAACTGTAATATGCTCTTTAAACATTCTGCACATATATAAGTATTTTGAGAAATGTGACAACATTGCATTTATGATGAAATCCATCAAATTATGTTTGTGTATGTTTATGAGAGAACAAATAGTAGAATGAATAAAAATTAAGCAAGAAAATATATTTTCTACAGTATAAGATAAATACATACGTAGAAACACACATATATATGATACATATGCATACAGAGAAAAATCACGGAAAAGTAAAGTTTCGGAAAGTAAATTTATAGAAGACAAAAAAAAACAAAAAAAAAACATTTAAAAATATTAGCTACAAAAAAAATAAATTTAAAAGCGACGACAAAAAATTAAATTATATTTAATAATCAAAACTAAGTTTTGTTTTATATTACGCGTACCTTATCTAAAAGTTGCAGAAAGTAATTTGGCTCCAGCCAGCAGCTTCAGCAAAAATTCACTCAAGTTGAGAGGAAGAAGACGTAATAGCGCTGACGATTTACGAAGAAGACAACAAAAGCGAGGAACAGTTAAAACCTCATAAAAAAACAATATGAAAAACCGACAATATATAATCGAACGTACGAACGAAAGACAAGACGTCAAGCTTTCTTTAGCTATTTTACTTGAGTTTATTTCTTTTAAATATTTTTTGCATTTACTTATTTATTAAATTTTTTTTAAATTCTGTTTTTAATAAACTTAGGAAAGTTAAAAATTTACCGAAACGTCTTGTTAAACACTTTAACGACGACGACGACGACGACATGGAATCAACCAGGCAAAATTTGTAGCAGATGTTTACTTGTTTCTCCTTTACTTGCTTTTATTTTTTATATTTTTTGCTTTTTCTTAATACAACAATATTTTAACTTTATAATTTTTTAAATAAGATTCCACAGATTTCATTTTTTAAGACGTGACTTATTAATTATTATTTTATATATATATTTTAATTATCTTACATATATAGTATCGAATGTACGATAAATTCGAACTTAACAGACTTTTCGAACAAAAAAAATTCCAGCACACGTTCACAATCGTAGCAAGTTAGAGGCAGACTGAAATATACGACTGCTTGTATCGGAGCAGAAGAGAAATATGAAATTTTTTTTTTGCACTACCGACAATAGAATTTAATGCGCTCTCATCGCTCTTTACACAGAATCTACACAATTTCACGCCCAACCAACCAACTAACCAACCACCTTATATGATTAATAATTTTGACCTTAGGCATTGAAAAATATATGCCGGTAGATTAAATGTAAAACTCTTTGCAACAAAGATTTTATTTACAAACATATATACATACATGTGAACATATGTATATAAGCATACATATGTTTACTTGTGTATAAAGAAAGGTGATAAATTTTTGAAGATTATAAGCAAATATACATAAAAATATAAATTTGGAATATAAGAAAGATAAATTTTGAAACTCCATCTCGAAAATATATTACCGGTTGAGTAGGGATTCTTTGGGCGTTCAATTTTTCTTCTAGTCCGATTCATGTTAAATTTCTTTATTTACAGTTACGTTTGGTTATGATAAACCAAAAATGTAGTAATAAATTCGTAGTTCAAGAAATGAAGATAACCGACACGAGCACCACTCAATATGGTGAATGCAACAAAAATTTTTTAAATCGTGAATAACAGTAAATAGCAATGCAAAAAATTTACAATATTTTTTCAATGTTACAACAAAACTTTATAGACAATGTACGGTAATTATGCGTACTCGTTCTCGTATTCGTACAACAGAAATTATTTTCAAATAATTCCTTATGCAAATCATGCAAAATTGTTATATTATTCTGTTTAATGAATTATTATTATTTAGACATATTGAATTAATTGCTGCAAGTTAATTGCTACACTCATTAAATTTGATGAATGTTACCAATATATGAATAAGCTACAATTCAGTTTGAGCAATGAAGCGTAAACGAAACATTGGACCACTAATTTTAAACAGCAAAAAACACAAGTGCAAAAAAAGATTTAATGAAATAAGTGTTATTTAACACTTACTTTGTGCTCAATGGTCGTTTGTAGATTCTTATCCAAATGCACCTTTATAATTTGGGTGCCATCCAATTTGGCACAAATACGTTTGCCTACGATCTCTGCTGGAAACACTAAATCTTCTAAATAAAATACACAGCAGTTAAACTACGCGAACGGATTATTGCACCGTCTTGTTTTTACGAAAACTTTGTAGTTACTCGTTCACTATCTAAGTCTTTACGATGCTGATATAACTCTTCCTCTTCAAGTGGTCCTTGCAAACCCTTATGAAATATTTTTCTCATCCACCAGTAACTCCATCTCGAAAATATATTAGCGGTTGAGTAGGGATTCTTTGAGCGTTCAATTTTTCTTCTAGTCCGATTCATGTTAAATTTCTTTATTTACAGTTACGTTTGATTATGATAAACCAAAAATGTAGTAATAAATTCGAAGTTCAAGAAATGAAAATAACCGACACGAGCACCACTCAATATGGTAAATGCAACAAAAATTTTTTAAATCGTGAATAACAGTAAATAGCAATGCAAAAAATTTACAATACTTTTTCAATGTTACAACAAAACTTTATAGACAATGTACGGTAATTACGCGTACTCGTTCTCGTATTCGTACAACAGAAATTATTTTCAAATAATTCCTTATCCTTATGCAAATGATGCAAAATTGTTATATTATTCTGTTTAATGAATTATTATTATTTAGACATATTGAATTAAGAGAATGTTTTTATTTAATTTGTATGTTTCGTATTTTTTTTCATAGTAATGAGAAATTTTTATTGTGATCAGAATAAAAAAAACACTAAACAAAAACTAATGTTATACAAAATAGATAATAAAAAAAATAATTACTAAAGCTTTTACGCACGTGTGCAAATGTAAACAAAAGAAACTTTTAATAGATGTTAATGATTGGGTTTAATAAAACTAAAAACTTTTTTTAAATGTAATATACTCTTTAAACATTCTACACATATTTAAGTATTTTGAGAAATGTGACAACATTGCATTTATGATGAAATCCATCAAATTATGTTTGTGTATGTTTATGAGAGAACAAATAGTAGAATGAATAAAAATTAAGCAAGAAAATATATTTTCTACAGTATAAGATATATGCATACGTAGAAACACACATATATATGATACATATGCATACAGAGAAAAATCACGGAAAAGTAAATCAAGTTTCGGAAAGTAAATTTATAGAAGACAAAAAAAAAAAAAAATCTTAATTTATGTTTAAATGCCCAGCAATGTTTGAATGTATTTGTTACACAAGCAAAATACACTTACAACACTTAGAACATCGCAAATTGAGAGGGAAACACATACCAAAAAACCATATGCTCAAAATCGCATATAAAGTTTCGTACAAAAACATCAAGAAACCGAAACTGGAGAAGAAAGTATGTATGAAAGTTTGTAGATTCTTATCCAAATGTACCTTTATAATTTGGGTGCCATCCAATTTGGCACGAATACGTTTGCCTACGATCTCTGCTGGAAACACTAAATCTTCTAAAATAAAATACACAGCAGTTAAACTACGCGAACGGATTATTGCACAGTCTTGTTTTTACGAAAACTTTGTAGTTAATCGTTCACTATCTAAGTCTCAAGTGGCCTGCAAACCGTTATGAATATTTTTTCTCATCACAGAAATCCATCCGAAAATAATATAGCGGTTGAGTGGATCTTGGGCGTTCATTTTTCTTCTAGTCCGATTCATGTTAAATTTCTTTATTTACAGTTACGTTTGATTATGATAAACCAAAAATGTAGTAATAAATTCGAAGTTCAAGAAATCAAGATAACCGACACGAGCACCACTCAATATGGTAAATGCAACAAAAATTTTTAAAATCGTGAATAACAGTAAATAGCAATGCAAAAAATTTACAATATTTTTTCAATGTTACAACAAAACTTTATAGACAATGTACGGTAATTATGCGTACTCGTTCTCGTATTCGTACAACAGAAATTATTTTCAAATAATTCCTTATCCTTATGCAAATCATGCAAAATTGTTATATTATTCTGTTTAATGAATTATTATTATTAAGACATATTGAATTAATTGCTGCAAGTTAATTGCTACACTCATTAAATTTGATGAATGTTACCAATATATGAATAAGCTACAATTCAGTTTGAGCAATGAAGCGTAAACGAAACATTGGACCACTAATTTTAAACAGCAAAAAACACAAGTGCAAAAAAAGATTTAATGAAATAAGTGTTATTTAACACTTACTTTGTGCTCAATGGTCGTTTGTAGATTCTTATCCAAATGCACCTTTATAATTTGGGTGCCATCAAATTTGGCACGAATACGTTTGCCTACGATCTCTGCTGGAAACACTAAATCTTCTAAAATAAAATACACAGCAGTTAAACTACGCGAACGGATTATTGCACCGTCTTGTTTTTACGAAAACTTTGTAGTTACTCGTTCACTATCTAAGTCTTTACGGTGCTGATATAACTCTTCCTCTTCAAGTGGTCCTTGCAAACCCTTATGAAATATTTTTCTCATCCACCAGAAACTCCATCTCGAAAATATATTACCGGTTGAGTAGGGATTCTTTGGGCGTTCAATTTTTCTTCTAGTCCGATTCATGTTAAATTTCTTTATTTACAGTTACGTTTGGTTATGATAAACCAAAAATGTAGTAATAAATTCGAAGTTCAAGAAATGAAGATAACCGACACGAGCACCACTCAATATGGTGAATGCAACAAAAATTTTTTAAATCGTGAATAACAGTAAATAGCAATGCAAAAAATTTACAATATTTTTTCAATGTTACAACAAAACTTTATAGACAATGTACGGTAATTATGCGTACTCGTTCTCGTATTCGTACAACAGAAATTATTTTCAAATAATTCCTTATCCTTATGCAAATCATGCAAAATTGTTATATTATTCTGTTTAATGAATTATTATTATTAAGACATATTGAATTAATTGCTGCAAGTTAATTGCTACACTCATTAAATTTGATGAATGTTACCAATATATGAATAAGCTACAATTCAGTTTGAGCAATGAAGCGTAAACGAAACATTGGACCACTAATTTTAAACAGCAAAAAACACAAGCGCAAAAAAA
>NW_024034683.1:0-5230 GCF_002237135.1 Teleopsis dalmanni | reverse complement strand
GGGATGGATTGAACATACAAGGTAAAGTGTCTGATTGCATTTAACATGGTAAATGCAAGCGCGATCCTTGTCACTGTTCTCTCCAAGTTGACACTGTCTCCAAGTGGCCCCTCTGGATAGCATCCGTGCGTAGTGAACTAATGTGTGCAGCGAAATCTACCTCAGGGATATATGAGGTTATGCGTCGGGCTTGGAACCCACCATTTAAAAAATTCTTCCAATGCAAACGAAGAGGCAGCCTCGGATAAGGAAACGATCTACTGATGACGACAAACGCAAACGTATTAAGGAACACGATTTAAAAATATGCACATGGAATGTCCGAACTCTTTACAAAGAAGGTGCATCTATACAGCTGGTTAATGTCCTCAAGGAATATAAGGCTGACATTACCGCTCTCCAGGAAATGCGATGGACGGGGCAAGGATGCTCTAAACGAGAACATTGTGACATTTACTACAGCTGCCATGCAACAAAGCACGAGTTTGGAGTTGGATTAGCGGTAAGCCGAAAGCTGAGAAATTTGGTCTCAACGTTTATACCAATAAACGAAAGGCTCGCAAAAATCCGAATTAAGGCAAAATTTTTCTTCATCACGCTAATATGTGCGCATGCCCCGACGGAAGATAAAGATGACGACACCAAGGAAATTTTCTATGAACAGCTTGAACAAGCATATCAACGCTGTCCCCATCATGACATCAAAATCGTTGTTGGAGACTTCAACGCAAAGGTGAGTAAAGAAGGTATCTTTGGTGCTACTGTCGGAAAGTTCAGCCTTCACACGAAAACTTCTGATAATGGAAGAAGGCTGATTGATTTCGCCGCGGCTAGAAACATGGTGGTTAGTAGCACCAGATTCCAGCATCTCAACATACATAAGGCAACATGGCTGTAACCTGATCAAAACACAAGATCTCAAATTGATCACGTCGTGATAGACGGAAGGCATACTTCCAGTGTCTTGGATGTACGTACTATCCGAGGAGCCAACATCGACTCGGATCATTACCTTGTTGCAGCCAAGATCCGCACACGTTTATGTGCGATGAAAAAGGTACGTGAACAAGCACAGCGAAAGCTAGACGTCGAAAAGCTGCAATCACAACAGACAGCTAATGACTTCGCTACTCGACTCTCCCAATATCTGGAAAATTCATCTGAAGAAGCCGATATATGCGCACAATGGAACCACATCTCCAACTCTATGCGTACCGCTGCAGAAGAGGTGATCGGCTATCACCGTATACAAAGAAACAGCTGGTACGACCAAGAGTGTCGCAATGCTACCGCAGAGAAAGACGCACCATATCAAGCCACTCTGTGGTCAGTTGTGACGAGCGCTGTTAAAGAGCGATATCGGCAAAAGAGAAGGGAAGAAAAACGTCTTTTCAGGCGAAAAAAGAAGGAAACAGAAAGACGTGAGTACGAAGAGCTTGAGAAGCTGGGCGACAGGAATATGGCTCGAAAATTCTATCAAAAAATTAAAAGCCTGACAAATGGTTATAAACCCGGAGCTAATTCCTGCAAAGATAAAAACGGTAATCTGGTGATAGATGTCCAAAGCATGCTTAATATATGGAGGGATCACTTCTCGAAACTACTAAATGGCGGTAGTAGCAATGTGACTGAAAGCGAAGATGATTTCGAATTTTCAATCGTTGACGATGAAATAATCGTCTCGCCTCCCGATCATAATGAAGTTAAAACAGCTATAACGCGGCTCAAAAACAACAATGCTGCAGGCGCCGATCGGATGTTGCTAATTCGCAACATTTGGTCGGATGAATGCATCCCCAACGAATGGAATTTAAGTGTGCTTTGCCCAATCCACAAAAAAGGTGATCCTGCAAACTGTGCCAACTACCGCGGGGTCAGTCTTTTAAATATCGCATATAAGGTTCTGTCAAACGTACTATGTGAAAGATTGAAGCCACTCGTCAACCAATTGATTGGACCTTATCAGTGTGGCTTCAGACCTGGCAAATCCACTCTAGACCAGATATTCACAGTGCGTCAAATCCTGGAGAAGACTCAAGAAAAACAAATCGACACTCACCACCTATTTGTCGACTTCAAAGCTACTTTTGACACTACCACTAGAAGCACACTCTATGCCGCTATGTCTGAATTTGGTATCCCAGCAAAACTTATACGGCTACGTAAAACGATGAGCAACACCACCAGCTCCATTAGAATTGGAAAGAACCTCTCCGAGCCGTTTGATACCAAACGAGGTTTCAGACAGGGTGACTCCTTGTCGTGTGACTACTTTAAACTAATGTTGGAAACGATAATTCGAGCAGCAGATTTAAACCGTACTGGCACAATATTCTACAAAAGTGTGATGCTGCTTGCGTATGCCGACGATATTGATATCATTGGTCTAAACACCCGCGTCGTCAGTGCGGCATTTTCTAACTTAGAAAAACAGGCAAAGCAAATGGGTCTTGTGGTAAATGAGGACAAAACAAAGTACTTTCTGTCAACAAACAAATCCCCAGAGCGTCTTGGGACCTACGTCACTGTTGACAATTATAAGTTCGAAGTTGTGAAAGACTTTGTTTATTTAGGAACCAGCTTAAACACCATAAATGACGTCAGCCTAGAGATTCAACGAAGAATTACTTTTGCCAACAAATGTTAATTCGGGCTAAGTAAGCAATTGAGAAATAAAGCCCTCTCTCGACAAACAAAAATCACGCTCTACAAGTCCCTTACCATGCCTGTCCTTCTGTATGGTGCAGAAGCTTGGACAATTACCAACAGTGATGAGAGGGCGTTAGGAGCATTCGAGAGAAAAATTCTTCGGAAGATCTATGGTCCCTTACGCGTTGGCGACGAGTATCGAATAAGATGGAACGATGAGCTGTATGAGCTATACCGCGACATTGACATAGTTAAACGCATAAAAATTCAGCGGCTACGCTGGCTTGGTCATGTCGTGCGAATGGAAAAAAGTGGTCCGGCTAGAAAGGTATTTGATTCAGTACCCACAGGTGGAAAACGCGGTAGAGGATGTCCGCATCTTCGGTGGAAGGACCAGGTGACCAACGATTTGGGGGCGTTCGGTACTACCAACTGGCGTCAGAAAGCAACTAATCGGGCTGACTGGCGAAGGCTACTCGACGCGGCCAAGGACGACACACGTCTGTAATGGCCAACTAAGTAAGTAAGTAAGTATGTTGTTAATAACTCAAATATGTGTTACTCATTTTTTAATGTTTTATACCAAACCTTTTTAAAACACTTGTTCGTGTGAAATTTATTATGCGCAACAGTGCGCCATTTCATTATATTCTGTCAATAAATAGTGATGGAATGACATATTTTGAAATGTGTTATGCAGTCCACACAACTAAGTTGGGAATTATTTTTGTCATGCATGTTTGTTAATTACTCAATTATGTATTATTCGTTTTTTAATGTTTTATACCGGAACTTTTTAGAACCCTTATATATGTGAAACTTTTTGTGTGCAAGAGTGCGCGATTTCTTTATATTCTGTTAATAAATAGTGAGGGAATGACATATTTTGAAATGTGTTACGCAGTCCACACAATTAAGTTGAGAATTATTTTTGTCATGCATGTTTGTTAAAAACTCAATTATGCATTATTCGTTTTTTAATGTTTTATACCGGTACTTTTTAAAACGCTTATACATGTGAAAATTATTGTGTGCAACAGTGCGCCATTTCTTTATATTCTGTTAAGAAATAGTATCGGAATGACATATTTTGAAATGTGTTACGCAGTCCACACAACAAAGTTGGGAATTATTTTTGTCATGCATGTTTGTTAATAACTCAATTGTGTATTATTCATTTTTTAATGTTTTATACCGGAACTTTTTAAAACCCTTATATATGTGAAATTTATTGTGCGCAGGAGTGCGCCATTTCGTTATATTCTGTTAATAAATAGTGACGGAATGACATATTTTGAAATGTGTTACGCAATCCACACAACAAAGTTGGGAATTACTTTTGTCATGCATGTTTGTTAATAACTCAATTATGTATTATTCATTTTTTAATGTTTTATACCGGAACTTTTTAAAACCCTTACACATGTGAAACTTATTGTGCACAACAGTGCGCGATTTCATTATATTCTGTTAATAAATAGTGACGGAATGACATATTTTGAAATGTGTTACGCAGTCCACACAACTAAGTTGGGAATTATTTTTGTCCTGCATGTTTGTTAATAACTCAATTATGTATTATTCATTTTTAATGTTTTATACCGGAACTTTTTAAAACCCTTACACATGTGAAATTTATTGTGCGCAACAGTGCGCCATTTCATTATATTCTGTCAATAAATAGTGACGGAATGACATATTTTGAAATGCGTTATGCAGTCCACACAACTAAATTGGGAATTATTTTTGTAATGCATGTTTGTTAATAACTCAATTATGTATTATTCGTTTTTTAATGTTTTATACCGGAACTTTTTAAAACCCTTATACATGTGAAATTTATTGTGCGCAACAGTGCGCCATTTCGTTATATTCTGTCAATAAATAGTGATGGAATGACATATTTTGAAATGTGTTACGCAGTCCACACAACTAAGTTGAGAATTATTCTTGTCGTGCATTTTTGTTAATAACTCAATTATGTATTATTCATTTTTAATGTTTTATACCGGAACTTTTTAAAACCCTTATACATGTGAAATTTATTGTGCGCAACAGTGCGCCATTTCGTTATATTCTGTTAATAAATAGTGACGGAATGACATATTTTGAAATGTGTTACGCAGTCCACACAACTAAGTTGAGAATTATTTTTGTCATGCATGTTTGTTGATAACTGAATTATGTATTATTCGTTTTTTAATGTTTTATACCGGAACTTTTTAAAACGCTTATACATGTGAAAATTATTGTGTGCAACAGTGCGCCATTTCTTTATATTCTGTTAATAAATAGTGACAGAATGACATATTTTGAAATGTGTTACGCAATCCACACAACAAAGTTGAGAATTATTTTTGTCATGCATGATTGTTAATAACTGAATTATGTATTATTCGTTTTTTAATGTTTTAGACCGGAACTTTTTAAAACGCTTATACATGTGAAATTTATTGTGCGCAACAGTGCGCCATTTCATTATATTCTGACAATAAATAGTGACGGAATGACATATTTTGAAATGTGTTATGCAGTCCACACAACTAAATTGGGAATTATTTTTGTCAAGCGTGTTTGTTAA
>NW_024034682.1:0-5231 GCF_002237135.1 Teleopsis dalmanni | reverse complement strand
ACTATTTGTTCTCTCATAAACATACACAAACATAATTTGATGGATTTCATCATAAATGCAATGTTGTCACATTTCTCAAAATACTTAAATATGTGCAGAATGTTTAAAGAGTATATTACATTTAAAAAAAGTTTTTAGTTTTATTAAACCCAATCATTAACATCTATTAAAAGTTTCTTTTGTTTACATTTGCACACGTGCGTAAAAGCTTTAGTAATTATTTTTTTTATTATCTATTTTGTATAATATTAGTTTTTGTTTAGTGTTTTTTTATTCTGATCACAATAAAAATTTTTCATTACTATGAAAAAAAATACGAAACATACAAATTAAATAAAAACATTCTCTTAATTCAATATGTCTAAATAATAATAATTCATTAAACAGAATAATATAACAAATTTGCATGATTTGCATAAGGAATTATTTGAAAATAAAATAATAATAATTATTTGAAAATAATAATTTATTTTCTGTTGTACGAATACGAGAACGAGTACGCGTAATTACCGTACATTGTCTATAAAGTTTTTTTGTAACATTGAAAAAGTGTTGTAAATTTTTTGCATTGCTATTTACTGTTATTCACGATTTAAAAATTTTTTGTTGCATTTACCATATTGAGTGGTGCTCGTGTCGGTTATCTTCATTTCTTGAACTTCGAATTTATTACTACATTTTTGGTTTATCATAATCAAATGTAACTGTAAATAAAGAAATTTAACATGAATCGGACTAGAAGAAAAATTGAACGTCCAAAGAATCCCTACTCAACCGCTAATATATTTTCGAGATGGAGTTTATCAAATTTTATCTTTCTTATATTCCAAATTTATATTTTTATGTATATTTGCTTATAATCTTCAAAAATTTATCACCTTTCTTTATACACAAGTAAACATATGTATGCTTATATACATATGTTCACATGTATGTATATATGTTTGTAAATAAAATCTTTGTCGTAAAGAGTTTTACATTTAATCTACCGGCATATATTTTTCAATGCCCAAGGTCAAAATTATTAATCATATAAGGTGGTTGGTTAGTTGGTTGGTTGGGCGTGAAATTGTGTAGATTCTGTGTAAAGAGCGATGAGAGCGCATTAAATTCTATTGTCGGTAGTGCAAAAAAAATTTCATATTTCTCTTCTGCTCCGATACAAGCAGTCGTATATTTCAGTCTGCCTCTAACTTGCTACGATTGTGAACGTGTGCTGGAATTTTTTTTTGTTCGAAAAGTCGAATCTTATTTAAAAAATTATAAAGTTAAAATATTGTTGTATTAAGAAAAAGCAAAAAATATAAAAAATAAAAACAAGTAAAGGAGAAACAAGTAAACATTTGCTACAAATTTTGCCTGGTTGATTCATTGTCGTCGTCGTCGTTGAAGTGTTTAACAAGACGTTCCGGTAAATTTTTAACTTTCCTAAGTTTATTACAAAACAGAATTTAAAAAAAATTTAATAAATAAGTAAATGCAAAAAATATTTAAAAGAAAATAAACTCAAGTAAAATAGCTAAAGAAAGCTTGACGTTCTTGTCTTTCGTTCGTACGTTCGATTATATATTGTCGGTTTTTCATATTGTTTTTTATATTTTTTTGTTTTTTTTTTTGTTGTCTTCTTCGTAACTCGTCAGCTATTACGTCTTTTTCGTCTCAACTTGAGTGAATTTTTGCTGATGCTGAAATTGTGTAGATTCTGTGTAAAGAGCGATGAGAGCGCATTAAATTCTATTGTCGGTAGTGCAAAAAAAATTTCATATTTCTCTTCTGCTCCGATACAAGCAGTCGTATATTTCAGTCTGCCTCTAACTTGCTACGATTGTGAAAAAGCAAAAAATATAAAAAATAAAAGCAAGTAAAGGAGAAACAAGTAAACATTTGCTACAAATTTTGCCTGGTTGATTCATTGTCGTCGTCGTCGTTGAAGTGTTTAACAAGACGTTTCGGTTAATTTTTAACTTTCCTAAGTTTATTAAAAACAGAATTTAAAAAAAATTTAATAAATAAGTAAATGCAAAAAATATTTAAAAGAAATAAACTCAAGTAAAATAGCTAAAGAAAGCTTGACGTCTTGTCTTTCGTTCGTACGTTCGATTATATATTGTCGGTTTTTCATATTGTTTTTTATATTTTTTTGTTTTTTTTTTTGTTGTCTTCTTCGTAACTCGTCAGCTATTACGTCTTCTTCGTCTCAACTTGAGTGAATTTTTGCTGAAGCTGCTGGCTGAGCCAAATTACTTTTTTGCAACTTTAGATAAGTACTTAATAAAACAAAATTAGTATTGATTATTAAATATTAAAAAAAATGTATTTTTTTTTTTACTTCTTGTCGCGCTTTTAAATTTTTTTTTTTTAGCTAATTTTTTTAATGTTTTTTTTTTTTTTTTTTTTTGTCTTCTATAAATTTACTTTCCGAAACTTTATTTACTTTTCCGTGATTTTTCTCTGTATGCATATGTATCATATATATGTGTGTTTCTACGTATGCATTTACCTTATACTGTAGAAAATATATTTTCTTGTTTAATTTTTATTCATTCTACTATTTGTTCTCTCATAAACATACACAAACATAATTTGATGGATTTCATCATAAATGCAATGTTGTCACATTTCTCAAAATACTTAAATATGTGCAGAATGTTTAAAGAGTATATTACATTTAAAAAAAGTTTTTAGTTTTATTAAACCCAATCATTAACATCTATTAAAAGTTTCTTTTGTTTACATTTGCACACGTGCGTAAAAGCTTTAGTAATTATTTTTTTTATTATCTATTTTGTATAACATTAGTTTTTGTTTAGTGTTTTTTTTATTCTGATCACAATAAAAATTTCTCATTACTATGAAAAAAAATACGAAACATACAAATTAAATAAAAACATTCTCTTAATTCAATATGTCTAAATAATAATAATTCATTAAACAGAATAATATAACAATTTTGCATCATTTGCATAAGGATAAGGAATTATTTGAAAATAATTTCTGTTGTACGAATACGAGAACGAGTACGCGTAATTACCGTACATTGTCTATAAAGTTTTGTTGTAACATTGAAAAAGTATTGTAAATTTTTTGCATTGCTATTTACTGTTATTCACGATTTAAAAAATTTTTGTTGCATTTACCATATTGAGTGGTGCTCGTGTCGGTTATCTTCATTTCTTGAACTTCGAATTTATTACTACATTTTTGGTTTATCATAATCAAACGTAACTGTAAATAAAGAAATTTAACATCAATCGGACTAGAAGAAAAATTGAACGCCCAAAGAATCCCTACTCAACCGCTAATATATTTTCGAGATGGAGTTTCTGGTGGATGAGAAATATATTTCATAAGGGTTTGCAAGGACCACTTGAAGAGGAAGAGTTATATCAGCACCGTAAAGACTTAGATAGTGAACGAGTAACTACAAAGTTTTCGTAAAAACAAGACGGTGCAATAATCCGTTCGCGTAGTTTAACTGCTGTGTATTTTATTTTAGAAGATTTAGTGTTTCCAGCAGAGATCGTAGGCAAACGTATTCGTGCCAAATTTGATGGCACCCAAATTATAAAGGTGCATTTGGATAAGAATCTACAAACGACCATTGAGCACAAAGTAAGTGTTAAATAACACTTATTTCATTAAATCTTTTTTTGCACTTGTGTTTTTTGCTGTTTAAAATTAGTGGTCCAATGTTTCGTTTACGCTTCATTGCTCAAACTGAATTGTAGCTTATTCATATATTGGTAACATTTATCAAATTTAATGAGTGTAGCAATTAACTTGCAGCAATTAATTCAATATGTCTTAATAATAATAATTCATTAAACATAATAATATAACAATTTTGCATGATTTGCATAAGGAATTATTTGAAAATAATTTCTGTTGTACGAATACGAGAACGAGTACGCATAATTACCGTACATTGTCTATAAAGTTTTGTTGTAACATTGAAAAAATATTGTAAATTTTTTGCATTGCTATTTACTGTTATTCACTATTTAAAAAATTTTTGTTTCATTTACCATATTGAGTGGTGCTCGTGTCGGTTATCTTCATTTCTTGAACTTCGAATTTATTACTACATTTTTGGTTTATCATAATCAAACGTAACTGTAAATAAAAAAATTTAACATGAATCGGACTAGAAGAAAAATTGAACGCCCAAAGAATCCATACTCAACCGCTAATATATTTTCGAGATGGAGTTTCTGGTGGATGAGGAAAATATTTCATAAGGGTTTGCAAGGACCACTTGAAGAGGAAGACTTATATCAGCACCGTAAAGACTTAGATAGTGAACGAGTAACTGCAAAGTTTTCGTAAAAACAAGACGGTCCAATAATCCGTTCGCGTAGTTTAACTGCTGTGTATTTTACTTTAGAAGATTTAGTGTTTCCAGCACAGATCGTAGGCAAACGTATTCGTGCCAAATTGGATGGCACCCAAATTATAAAGGTGCATTTGGATAAGAATCTACAAACGACCATTGAGCACAAAGTAAGTGTTAAATAACACTTATTTCATTAAATCTTTTTTTTGCACTTGTGGTTTTTGCTGTTTAAAATTAGTGGTCCAATGTTTCGTTTACGCTTCATTGCTCAAACTGAATTGTAGCTCATTCATATATTGGTAACATTCATCAAATTTAATGAGTCTAGCAATTAACTTGCAGCAATTAATTCAATATGTCTAAATAATAATAATTCATTAAACAGAATAATATAACAATTTTGCATGATTTGCATAAGGAATTATTTGAAAATAATTTCTGTTGTACGAATACGAGAACGAGTACGCGTGATTATCGTACATTGTCTATAAAGTTTTGTTGTAACATTGAAAAAGTGTTGTAAATTTTTTGCATTGCTATTTACTGTTATTCACGATTTAAAAAATTTTTGTTGCATTTACCATATTGAGTGGTGCTCGTGTCGGTTATCTTCATTTCTTGAACTTCGAATTTATTACTACATTTTTGGTTTATCATAACCAAACGTAACTGTAAATAAATAAATTTAACATGAATCGGACTAGAAGAAAAATTGAACGCCTAAAGAATCCCTACTCAACCGCTAATATATTTTCGAGATGGAGTTTCTGGTGGATGAGAAAAATATTTCATAAGGGTTTGCAAGGACCACTTGAAGAGAAAGACTTATATCAGCACCGTAAAGACTTAGATAGTGAACGAGTAACTACAAAGTTTTCGTAAAAAAAAGACGGTGCAA
>NW_024034681.1:0-5231 GCF_002237135.1 Teleopsis dalmanni | reverse complement strand
TGTGCCTAATTGTGGTTTAAATTTATTTAATTATTGATAATGTAGTCAGATACTTTTATAATTGATAACTTTATTTTATTCCTATTTTTCATCCAAGAAACTGAACAAAATCTTAGATGACATCTTCATTCGAACTCGATGACAAACTTGAATCTAAATATTACCAGAATGCATCACATTCGTAGCCAAACTTTAAAGAGAAGAAAACTAAGAACATGATATCCAGGATATTAGTTGACGCTTTTAAAGTATTTTGTACTGACTTCCGATTTACTTTATATTCATTACGTCAAAGTCTTAATCGGGAACCGTTTAACACATAAATTGAATATTGGAAGTCCTGTACACTATGTGTGAGTAGATATGATCTTATAAAATGTAAAATGGACTGTGAGTATTGGATTTAGTCTGAGGAGTGCCATATTATCCGAAGAAAGGATCAATTTTAAACCTATCACTTACAACATTTAAATACAGAAATAATGGTTAACAAAAAGTCTTCTCATTAGAAGACTAGAAATTTGGGTAAGTTTGCTTTACTTCATATTGGTAAATAAGTTGTGCCTAATTGTGGTTTAAATTTATTTAATTATTGATAATGTAGTCAGATACTTTTATAATTGATAACTTTATTTTATTCCTATTTTTCATCCAAGAAACTGAACAAAATCTTAGATGACATCTTCATTCGAACTCGATGACAAACTTGAATCTAAATATTACCAGAATGCATCACATTCGTAGCCAAACTTTAAAGAGAAGAAAACTAAGAACATGATATCCAGGATATTAGTTGACGCTTTTAAAGTATTTTGTACTGACTTCCGATTTACTTTATATTCATTACGTCAAAGCCTTAACCGGAAACCGTTTAACACATAAATTGAATATTGAAAGTCCTGTACATTATGTGTGAGTAAATATGATCTTATAAAATGTAAAATGGACTGTGAGTATTGGATTTAGTCTGAGGAGTACCATATTATCCGAAGAAAGGATCAATTTTAAACTTATCACTTACAACATTTAAATACAGAAATAATGGTTAACAAAAAGTCTTCTCATTAGAAGACCAGAAATTTGGGTAAGTTTGGTTTAATTCATATTGGTAAATGAGTTGTGCCTAATTGTAGTTTAAATTTTTTTAGTTATTGATGATATAGTCAGATACTTTTATAATTGATAATTTTATTTTATTCCTATTTTTCATCCAAGAAACTTAACAAAATATTAGATGACATCTTCATTCGAACTCGATGACAAACTTGAATCTAAATATTACCAGAATGCATCACATTCGTAGCCAAACTTTAAAGAGAAGAAAACTAAGAACATGATATCCAGGATATTAGTTGACGCTTTTAAAGTATTTTGTACTGACTTCCGATTTACTTTATATTCATTACGTCATAGTCTTAATCGGGAACCGTTTAACACATAAATTGAATATTGGAAGTCCTGTACACTATGTGTGAGTAAATATGATCTTATAAAATGTAAAATGGACTGTGAGTATTGGATTTAGTCTGAGGAGTGCCATATTATCCGAAGAAAGGATCAATTTTAAACTTATCACTTACAACATTTAAATACAGAAATAATGGTTAACAAAAAGTCTTCTCATTAGAAGACTAGAAATTTGGGTAAGTTTGCTTTACTTCATATTGGTAAATGAGTTGTGCCTAATTGTGGTTTAAATTTATTTAATTATTGATAATGTAGTCAGATACTTTTATAATTGATAACTTTATTTTATTCCTATTTTTCATCCAAGAAACTGAACAAAATCTTAGATGACATCTTCATTCGAACTCCAGCATGAACAACATTGACCATTAAATCCAACATTACCAGAATGCATCACATTCGTAGCCAAACTTTAAAGAGAAGAAAACTAAGAACATGATATCCAGGATATTAGTTGACGCTTTTAAAGTATTTTGTACTGACTTCCGATTTACTTTATATTCATTACGTCATAGTCTTAATCGGGAACCGTTTAACACATAAATTGAATATTGGAAGTCCTGTACACTATGTGTGAGTAAATATGATCTTATAAAATGTAAAATGGACTGTGAGTATTGGATTTAGTCTGAGGAGTGCCATATTATCCGAAGAAAGGATCAATTTTAAACTTATCACTTACAACATTTAAATACAGAAATAATGGTTAACAAAAAGTCTTCTCATTAGAAGACTAGAA
Organism: Teleopsis dalmanni; assembly: GCF_002237135.1. NCBI lineage: Eukaryota > Metazoa > Arthropoda > Insecta > Diptera > Diopsidae > Teleopsis > Teleopsis dalmanni. The sequence goes on along the minus strand of NW_024034681.1, from coordinate 3,025 downwards.
ATTTGGGTAAGTTTGCTTTACTTCATATTGGTAAATGAGTTGTGCCTAATTGTGGTTTAAATTTATTTAATTATTGATAATGTAGTCAGATACTTTTATAATTGATAACTTTATTTTATTCCTATTTTTCATCCAAGAAACTGAACAAAATCTTAGATGACATCTTCATTCGAACTCGATGACAAACTTGAATCTAAATATTACCAGAATGCATCACATTCGTAGCCAAACTTTAAAGAGAAGAAAACTAAGAACATGATATCCAGGATATTAGTTGACGCTTTTAAAGTATTTTGTACTGACTTCCGATTTACTTTATATTCATTACGTCAAAGTCTTAATCGGGAACCGTTTAACACATAAATTGAATATTGGAAGTCCTGTACACTATGTGTGAGTAGATATGATCTTATAAAATGTAAAATGGACTGTGAGTATTGGATTTAGTCTGAGGAGTGCCATATTATCCGAAGAAAGGATCAATTTTAAACCTATCACTTACAACATTTAAATACAGAAATAATGGTTAACAAAAAGTCTTCTCATTAGAAGACTAGAAATTTGGGTAAGTTTGCTTTACTTCATATTGGTAAATAAGTTGTGCCTAATTGTGGTTTAAATTTATTTAATTATTGATAATGTAGTCAGATACTTTTATAATTGATAACTTTATTTTATTCCTATTTTTCATCCAAGAAACTGAACAAAATCTTAGATGACATCTTCATTCGAACTCGATGACAAACTTGAATCTAAATATTACCAGAATGCATCACATTCGTAGCCAAACTTTAAAGAGAAGAAAACTAAGAACATGATATCCAGGATATTAGTTGACGCTTTTAAAGTATTTTGTACTGACTTCCGATTTACTTTATATTCATTACGTCAAAGCCTTAACCGGAAACCGTTTAACACATAAATTGAATATTGAAAGTCCTGTACATTATGTGTGAGTAAATATGATCTTATAAAATGTAAAATGGACTGTGAGTATTGGATTTAGTCTGAGGAGTACCATATTATCCGAAGAAAGGATCAATTTTAAACTTATCACTTACAACATTTAAATACAGAAATAATGGTTAACAAAAAGTCTTCTCATTAGAAGACCAGAAATTTGGGTAAGTTTGGTTTAATTCATATTGGTAAATGAGTTGTGCCTAATTGTAGTTTAAATTTTTTTAGTTATTGATGATATAGTCAGATACTTTTATAATTGATAATTTTATTTTATTCCTATTTTTCATCCAAGAAACTTAACAAAATATTAGATGACATCTTCATTCGAACTCGATGACAAACTTGAATCTAAATATTACCAGAATGCATCACATTCGTAGCCAAACTTTAAAGAGAAGAAAACTAAGAACATGATATCCAGGATATTAGTTGACGCTTTTAAAGTATTTTGTACTGACTTCCGATTTACTTTATATTCATTACGTCATAGTCTTAATCGGGAACCGTTTAACACATAAATTGAATATTGGAAGTCCTGTACACTATGTGTGAGTAAATATGATCTTATAAAATGTAAAATGGACTGTGAGTATTGGATTTAGTCTGAGGAGTGCCATATTATCCGAAGAAAGGATCAATTTTAAACTTATCACTTACAACATTTAAATACAGAAATAATGGTTAACAAAAAGTCTTCTCATTAGAAGACTAGAAATTTGGGTAAGTTTGCTTTACTTCATATTGGTAAATAAGTTGTGCCTAATTGTGGTTTAAATTTATTTAATTATTGATAATGTAGTCAGATACTTTTATAATTGATAACTTTATTTTATTCCTATTTTTCATCCAAGAAACTGAACAAAATCTTAGATGACATCTTCATTCGAACTCGATGACAAACTTGAATCTAAATATTACCAGAATGCATCACATTCGTAGCCAAACTTTAAAGAGAAGAAAACTAAGAACATGATATCCAGGATATTAGTTGACGCTTTTAAAGTATTTTGTACTGACTTCCGATTTACTTTATATTCATTACGTCAAAGTCTTAACCGGAAACCGTTTAACACATAAATTGAATATTGAAAGTCCTGTACACTATGTGTGAGTAAATATGATCTTATAAAATGTAAAATGGACTGTGAGTATTGGATTTAGTCTGAGGAGTACCATATTATCCGAAGAAAGGATCAATTTTAAACTTATCACTTACAACATTTAAATACAGAAATAATGGTTAACAAAAAGTCTTCTCATTAGAAGACCAGAAATTTGGGTAAGTTTGGTTTAATTCATATTGGTAAATGAGTTGTGCCTAATTGTAGTTTAAATTTTTTTAGTTATTGATGATGTAGTCAGATACTTTTATAATTGATAACTTTATTTTATTCCTATTTTTCATCCAAGAAACTTAACAAAATATTAGATGACATCTTCATTCGAACTCGATGACAAACTTGATTCTAAATATTACCAGAATGCATCACATTCGCAGCCAAACTTTAAAGAGAAGAAAACTAAGAACATGATATCCAGGATATTAGTTGACGCTTTTAAAGTATTTTGTACTGACTTCCGATTTACTTTATATTCATTACGTCAAAGTCTTAATCGGGAACCGTTTAACACATAAATTGAATATTGGAAGTCCTGTACACTATGTGTGAGTAGATATGATCTTATAAAATGTAAAATGGACTGTGAGTATTGGATTTAGTCTGAGGAGTGCCATATTATCCGAAGAAAGGATCAATTTTAAACCTATCACTTACAACATTTAAATACAGAAATAATGGTTAACAAAAAGTCTTCTCATTAGAAGACTAGAAATTTGGGTAAGTTTGCTTTACTTCATATTGGTAAATAAGTTGTGCCTAATTGTGGTTTAAATTTATTTAATTATTGATAATGTAGTCAGATACTTTTATAATTGATAACTTTATTTTATTCCTATTTTTCATCCAAGAAACTGAACAAAATCTTAGATGACATCTTCATTCGAACTCGATGACAAACTTGAATCTAAATATTACCAGAATGCATCACATTCGTAGCCAAA
>NW_024034680.1:0-5232 GCF_002237135.1 Teleopsis dalmanni | reverse complement strand
ACGTGGTGTCCCTGGAAATTGTATGAAGCACCCGCCGATTACAAGCCAAAGTGAGAAGGCGCGATACGACTCGGTACGAACATGGACTACGATTGGAATACGCTTTTTTTTTCTCTATATATGATGATTATGGGCTGGTGGATATAGCTCTGGCACTTCAGTACAAAAGAGTGACATCTTGCGGAAATGGCTGCTGGTTAAGGTTATATCTATCTCCGTCCCGTTAAAATCTGGCAAATCTTCAGATACGTTCAACGCTATGTCACCATTAAGTTGGCTGCGCAGGCGCCAGTTGAGACAACTCCTGGCTAGCACCGTCTGGCTCTGTACTCAGTCACCCATAAGGGACTAAGTCAACCTTCCATGGACCTCACTCGAAGAAAGGGACCCATGGGGACATTAAAGTGACTGCACATACTGGCCGAGATAGCGGCTTGAAGTTGGGACCCATATACCATGAATAACAAAAACTACAAAAACACTGAAAACAATCAAATGAACGACGACAACGATGACGTTGTAATATGCACCACCACCGAAGAAACTTCCACGCCTTTTAGGATAGGCTCCGTTATTAAGCGGACACCTCCATCAATATTAAGTAGCAACGAAACAGTAAATCGATCAACAACAATATTGAAAACAAATAAGCAAGAAGAAATACGAAAGAGCCAGCAACAACAACAACTTGCGAAAGATGTGGCTATTATTGATCTAGCACAAGAAACCGTAGTAAGTCAGTTAGCCAAGCGGTTAGGACAAGAAATTGACAGCCTCGTTCAATACGTCGAGCCACGTAACAATGTGCACAAAGATATAAAGAGAAGGTGCAGCACAATTAAAAAGGCGCACACAAATCTCATCATGCACATAGAGATGAGTGAGTACAAAGCCAAGTCAAACATCACCTTGGTACAACAACGAGAAACGCCGTTGACAGCAAAACGAGACGCAACATCGGTATCGGCAAAAAGGACAAAATCCAAAATGAGTCCAAAAAAGCCTACAGAAGAAGCAACCAAATCACCTGATACTAAAAAGCGCAAATCAGACGCTGTGGCCGAAAGGTTGAACCAACCAGTAGAAGAATGGACGAAAGTACAACCAAAAAAGAAGGCATCCAATATAAAAAAGGGTAAATCAATAAGACCGCGAGCCGATGCCATCATCATTGAAAAAATGGAAAAAGAGATGTCATACGCTGAAATTCTGCGAACAGTGAAATCAAATGAACAACTAAAAAACCTAGGCAACAAGGTTAAAACCCTGCGCCGTACACAAAAAGGAGACCTGCTTATCGAGTTGAAAAAGAGCGAAAAAGCAGCAGCAAATGAATGTTGTGCCGCTATTGAAAAGGTTCTTGAAAACGTAGCCAAGGTGAATCTCCGGTCGCACAATGTAACCATCCAATGCAGAGGGCTTATTAAAGATCTGAACACTGATGACGAGTTATTCGACGCAATTGAAATGCAAGCAAAAGTGAAAAGACCTGATAAATGCACAATCAAAAGTAGGAGCAAAACGTACGGAGGGACAGAGTCCACATATCTAATGCTGCCAGCGGAAGATGCAAAAAAAGTACTGGCGCGCGGACATTTAATTGTCGGTTGGACTCGCTGTCAAGTTACAGAAGTTACTACACCACAAAGGTGTTTCAGATGCTGGGCATACGATCATTTAGCGCTCAAATGCAAAGGACCCGATCGCACAAATATCTGCAGACGATGCGGCAATGAAGGACACCGTGCAGCAAATTGCAATGATGCAGAAAAATGTGTCCTCTGCGAAGGTGCACATACAGCTGGTAGCGGAAAATGTCCACGATACAAAGAAGCATTACAAAAAATAAAGGCATGAAGATACTACAATTAAACATCAACCATTGTAAAACTGCACAAAATTTACTGTGGCAAACTGTAGCAGAGAACAATATTGACATGGTCTTACTTTCGGAACCGTACGAAGATATACAGTCACATTACTGGATTACAGATTCAGAGAAACAAGCGGCGATCTGGGTGACAAATAACAAAGCTTTACAAAGCAAGATAACAGCTCCTGGCAGAGGTTACGTATGGGTGAAACAGAATGACGTGTACTATGTGAGCTGCTACGCACCACCAAGATGGTCAATTGATTATTTCGCTCAAATGATGTGTTCATTAGAAAATGAGCTAAGAGGAAAGCGCCCTATAATCATTGCTGGTGATTTTAATGCATGGTCACGAACATGGGGCAGCCGGTACACAGATAAACGAGGAAAGATAGTTGAAGAAACCTTCGCTGCCATGAATCTGGTTTTGCTGAATACACCTGGCGTATACACGTTCGCTTGTATTAGAGGACATTCGATAATAGATTTAGCCTTTTCCGATAGCATCACGGCAAACCGCACAAGATGGAGAGTAGATGAGTCAATATACACGCACAGTGACCATCAAGCAATAATGCTCGACACAAGCAAAACAAGATCGCACACACAATACAACTTAATCGCGCAAAGGAAATGGAAGAGGTCAGTCTTTGATGCCGAAGCTTTCGATGTTATGTGGCAAGATGTGGAAATCGAAATCACTACTGCAGAAGAAATGGCAACACAACTGGCGAACCAAATAAACATCGCATGTGATGCATCGATGCCCAGATGCAGATACAATGGCAAAAGACAACCCGCATATTGGTGGACAGATCAAATAGCCAGCCTGCGTAGAGCGTGCATAAAAGCAAGAAGAAGAGCGCAACGAGCAAGACGACGGCCAGATTTTGAAGAGCAGTACACCGAGTTTTGTACACGAAAACGCGACCTTAAACGAGCAATCCAGCAAAGTAAAGTCCGTTGTTTTACGCAACTACGTGATAGTACCGATGTCGATCCTTGGGGATTGGCTTATAAAACAGTAATGCGAAAGGTAAAAGGCCAGAGAGCCCCTCAACCAACTTGCCCTATCCTGCTAGAGCAAATCGTGCTTGCACTCTTCCCCCCACAAGAGGAAGTGATAATGCAAGAGTACGCACAAATCGAGCAGGACAGTATACTGACAATAACAGCAGAGGAAGTGATCAACACGCTGTGCCGTATACACGACAATAAAGCCTCGGGGCCAGATGGGGTTCCCAATGTCGCTTTCAAAGCAGCGGTACGAAAAAACCCACAACTGTTCGCTAATATATATAATGCTTGCTTAAGAGAAGGAGTCTTCCCATCACAATGGAAACTGCAACGCTTAGTACTTCTTCTTAAACCAGGGAAGTTTCCTGATCAACCTTCGTCATACAGACCTCTGTGTATGCTGGACACAGCGGGAAAGGTCTTAGAACGTTTAATCTGTGATCGACTTCAAGAATACCTTGAAAACAACAACGGCCTGTCTGATATGCAGTATGGTTTTCGAAAAGCGAGATCAACAGTAGACGCCATCAGAAAAGTAACGTCCATAGCGCAAGTTGCATGCAGCGGCGGTTACACCCGAATGAAATACTGCGCAGTTATTACACTGGACGTGAGAAATGCCTTTAACTCGGCAAAGTGGCACAATATTCTGTCGGCTTTAGAAAGATACTGCGTTCCGGACTACCTTCTACGCATAATCAGTAGCTATTTCAGCGAGCGAACATTGCAGTACCAGACAGATAGAGGCATGAAATGCTATAAAATTACAGGTGGTGTACCACAAGGGTCAGTCCTGGGTCCAACGCTATGGAATGCTATGTACGATGGCGTGCTACAACTCCAGCTTCCCGATAAAGCGACAATCGTTGGATATGCGGATGATATTGCACTGGTGGTAGTAGACAAGCGCCTTGATGTATTAGAAGCCAAATGCAATGATGCTGCGGCGAGAGTGCAACACTGGCTTAATAAAGCCGGACTTGAACTAGCAGCACAAAAAACGGAATTAGTACTGGTTAGTGGCCGTAGAAAAAAGGAAGAAATGACCCTGTGCATTGGCGAGTGCGAAATAAAATCACAAGAGGCAATAAGATACTTGGGCGTCTTGATTGACTCGAGGCTTAGCTACAAGCAACATCTCTTAGCAGTGAGTGACAAGGCTGAGAAGGTTAATGGCGCATTGGCAAGAATACTTCCAAATATAGGTGGTCCACAAGGCGAAAGACGGCGGCTATTATCATTGGTAACAGATTCGATAATACTATACTCGGCTCCAATATGGGCAAATGCTACAGATAGCAACATCCAGCACGTTGCAAGGGCTCATCGACGCAGCGCACTACGAGTAGCGTGCGCATACCGCACAGTATCCGATGACGCAATCTGTGTTATCGCCGGAAAGATTCCAGTAACTATACGTGCAAACGAGTTAGGCCGGCTGTATCACACGCAAGGTGTAAAGCCATCTCAAGAAGAAAGAACTATTGAACGTGCGCAATCATTGCGAGAATGGCAGCAAAGATGGGAAGACTCCCTCAATGGCCGATGGACCTATGCATTAATCCCAAACATCGAGGTATGGTTCACAAGACCCCATGGAGAGCTGGAGTACCATCTCACTCAGATACTAAGCGGACATGGTTGCTTTTTGCATTATCTATACAGATTCAATTTGGCCGACAGCCCTATCTGTCCAAGTTGTCCGAATGAAGTAGAAAGTGCAGAGCATGTTGCCTTCAGCTGCACAAGATTTATTGAAGAACGCCAAATACTACAAGAAACCATAGGACGACCACCAACAATCGAAAATCTAGTAAGCGAAATGTGTTCGTCGAATGAAAAATGGAATGCAGTTAAATGGTTTGCTAACACAATAATACGCAAATTACAAGATGCAGAAAGAGAGCGTAAAGCCCTTCAGCAACAACAACGAGAGAGTCATCCACAACCTCAAGTACCAGACCTGCAAAACACAGCTATGGACAACAACAGCAGCGGCAGTCAATAACACTAGCAATACAGACGTAAGACTGACTTACAAAACTATAGGTGACGGAAGTAAAATTCCAAATTAGTGGACAGAACAGCGTTTCGCTGCACTGAAGAACGAATAAGACTAACGAAGTATGAGCTTCACGCTCAACTTTAAGTATAGGGTGAGCTTAATGCTCAATACGGCCTTCTGATGTTATACTTTACGGTGATTCCAGAAGGGTGACCCGTACGGACGAGAGGAGTTTTTAGTGGGTTAAAGTCCTACACTGACCTAGGCTTTCGATGCTTTTCTCCTAATCCAAAAAAAAAAAAAAAAAAAAAAAAAAAAAAAAAAAAAAAAAAAAAAA
>NW_024034679.1:0-5242 GCF_002237135.1 Teleopsis dalmanni | reverse complement strand
TATACAATATTTTTTATTTCTATTACATGTTCAGGTTTTACATTAATTTCCATAAATTCTTTATTTGGCATTGGTACTATAGCTTTTACAAATGTTTTAATAAAATTTGTTGGTATTTTAATTGCAAAAATTAACATAGATTTTTTATATTCCATTATATCTAATTTTAATAACTTAAGTTTATAAAAATCAATATTGAAACGTTCTATTTCTTCAATGGATAATATGCTTGGATGTAACATTTTATGCTTAGCGGCTGATATATTGTCTTGTATTTGGTTGAGTCTATTTTCTAAAAACCTAATTTTTTGCATTTGGTCAATATATAATAAATATTTAACAACTTCACTATTCTTTAATTTAATTTGTTCATAAATGGTTTTGATTTTTTTTCTGTCTTCTTCTACATTGTTTTTTAAAGTAACCATGCTTTCATTAAAGTATTGATTTATTTGGACTTGTTTGTTTATTGTAGTAATGGAATTATGATTATTTTCTTCTGTAATTCGCAAATGTTCTAATATTTCCTGACGATCATCATCGTCCATAGTTCCGAACAACCATTTATATGTTTTACCAACGACGTTCAGCAACCCTCTTTTCTGCCTAACACTTTCTGAAGATGGAGTTATTGATTTTACTTTGACTTGGAGTATTTCTATCTCTTTGTATAATAAATCTTTGTTAAAAATGTCTAAATTCTGTATATTTGCTTTGATTTGTGTAATTATCAAGTTAATTTCATTTGGATCGATCATGTGTACAATTGTAATTGTGTCATTAATTATTTCTACTTCCCTCAATCTAATTTGAGTGTAACCAATTTCCTCAGTAATTTTGGAGACTTGTAACATTTGTTGGGTTCCTGTTATGAGCATCATCAGAGTCATTACAAAAGCCAGGATCTGCAAATTTATATGATCTTTTTATATTTGATGTGTGAATATTTTCTAATTTTCTTTTTATGAATTTAGGTTCATTTTTATGCCTAACATTTTTATAGTTCTTAATAAATCCTTCTGTACGGTTTTCTGTATAATTTTCTCTGTTTCGGTTTCTTTTGGAAATTCTAAAAAGTTTTGCTTCGTCCATTCGCTTTTTAATTAATTTGTGATCGATTTTGTTATATTCTACTTCTAATGGCGTAGCTTTTATTGTACTATGATAAGAATTATTATAGAATTTTATAGCTTTACACATTTGAGCTGTGATTGGAAGTTTTTCTGCTAAATTTAAGGTTCTTATACGTTCAGTAAGAGTATTATTTAACCTTTCAATATCAGAATTCCCTGTATGACTGTTAGGTTTTGTGGCATGGTAGTCTATACCCTTAGCAGATAGAAAGTCACGAACATTTCTGGAATTAAACTCATTATCAAAAATAAATGTTTTTGTATGCCCTTTTATGGCTAAAAATTTATTTATTTTTTCTACAATCGTTCGACTATTTCTGTCAGGTAAATTGAAAAAGATTGCATGTTTTGAGAATTTGTCAATAAAAATTATAAAAGATTGCTTACTGTTAACGTAAGTATCTATATGAACAATTTCATTTACAGTTGTGGGTGTTTGGGTGAATAGAAATTTTGATTTAATAGGATTTCGGTCATATTTCCCTCCATTGCAAATATCACAATTATTGATTATCTCATGAATTCTAATTTTCAGTTGTGGATGGTAAACCTTATGCTTCATTCCCTCATAAGTTGGAATAATTCCCGAGTGTCCTACTTCATATTTGTGAAAAAATGCTATCTGTTTCTTTAGTTCATGATCTTCCTGTATATCTTTGGCAAAATAGCTACACTTCACAAAGGACATTTTCTGATTATTTGAATATGTACTTAATAAAATTTGTTGTAACTTATTATACTCATGATGATTAAGTTCAGAGTATATTGCGACTTTGGCATTATCAAAATGTCTTCGTACTATATTAATAACATTTTCAGAGATAATATCCCGTTTATCGATAAAAACTCGTTTGTTTTTGAAAATATTGATTACTTCAACTGTCTTGGTTTTTACTAAGATTATTTGTTTCCTAAAACGGTTTACAATGGTATCAAGAATTTTAAAATGGTCATTAAAATATTCTACCTGAGAATGAATAGTTTCGCCTTCAACTGATACATTATGGTTATTATCATTTTCTTCTAAATTCGTGTTATTATCTTGGGAGTTATTAGCTTGTACTTCCAAGGAAACTGATGTTTGGTTTTGTTGATTTTCGGCGCTTAAATTTTTGATTCTTAACATTTCATCCAAGGTGAATCCCAAATTTTCGGAATCTAACATATTTATTTCATCGCAATTAATTCGACTAAGAAAATCGGCTATTTTATTTTCTTTTCCGGTAATGTAATCGATTTTGGCATCGTACTCTCCCAGCTGCACTAACCATCGTTGCAGTCTAGGACTAATATCCTTACCAGAATTTTTTACTTGTAACCACTTAAGTGGCTGATGATCTGTTTGCAGATCAAACTCTCTCCCAAAAATATAAGGTCGATAGTACTTTACTCCCCACACTATTGCTAATAATTCTTTTTCAATAGTGGAGTAATTTTTTTCATGGTCATTTAATGTTCGCGAAGCAAACGAAATTGGGTGACCCTCTTGAGTCAAAACTGCGCCGATTGCAAAATTGCTGGCATCAGTGATGAGTTTAAAACGTTTATTGAATAAAGGATATTTTAAAATGGGATGATTTGTTATGATATCTTTTAGTTTTTCAAATGAAATAATATAATTTGGATCATTTAAATTAACCTTTGCATTCTTTTTTAAATATGCAACCATTGGATAGGCTATTTTAGAATAGTCCTTTATAAACTTTCTATAGAAACCAGTAATTCCTAAAAAGGATTTAATTTGTTTTTGTGTAGTAGGCAGCTTCAATTTTTGTATCACTTCAATTTTATTTGGGTTGGGCTTTATGCCCTCAGATGTAAGAATATGCCCCAAAAAATCGGTTTCTTTTTTTAGGAAACTACACTTTTCTAATCGGATCTTTAGTTTTGCTTCTTTTAGTTTTAGAAAAATTTTTTTCATGTTCTCCATATGTTCAGACAAGGAAGTACTAAAAATTAATACATCGTCTAAATAAACGACGCAAATTTTATTTATAAATTCTCGAAGCACAGAATTCATAAGTCGTTGAAAGGTGGATGGGGCATTTTTAAGCCCAAAAGGCATCCGCAAAAATTCATAATGACCTAACGGGGTCGAGAATGCGGTTTTCTTCCTATCGTTGTCATGCATCAAAATTTGATGAAAGCCTTTGGCAAGGTCTATAGACGAAAAATATTGAGCTTTACCTAACTTATCTAAAATTCCATCTATATTAGGAATTGGAAATTTGTCATTTACAGTAACTTCATTCAGTTTTCTGTAATCAATTACGATCCGCCATTTTTGAGAACCAGATTTGTCCACTTTTTTTGGGACTACCCACAAGGGACTATTATAAGCAGAATTGCTTTCTTTAATTATATTATGCTTCAACATTTCTTTTATCTGCCTTTGAATTTCTAATTCATGAGTTTGTGGATATCTGTATATTTTTGAATAAATAGGTCGATCACTTGTAGTAACAATTTCGTGCTTAATTTCGTGGGTAAAAGAGAGTTTATCCCCCTCTTTGAAAAATAGTTCGCTAAAGTCCTGTAATAATTTTTTTAATAATTGGTTTTCTTCAGAATTTAAATGTCTCAAATCTAAATTTTCTATGTCGCTGAATTCAAGTGTACATATTTCCTGATTTTTATAGGGGCTAAAAATTTTGAAGTGTATAATATTGCCTAATATGTTGACAAATTTATTCTCTTCATCAATCTTAGCTTTAAGAGGGATGAGAAAATTTTGTCCTATTATGGCATCATAATTTTTACTACTGAAGTCAATTACCTTCCAATGGAAGGTACCTGAGGCGTTAAACTCTCTAGGTATAGAAGTTATTATTTTATGTGTCACCTAATTAATTCCATTTATTGTTCGGTAACAAATGGGTGTTGGGAGTTTCTGTTCAGTGAAATGATCTTTGAGAATATTTGGTTTAATTAAACTAGTGTCAGAACCGGTATCAATGAGACATCTAATTTCTTTGCTACCAATTGTTATTGTTATTATGGGCAATCTGCAGATCGAGGCAGGTTGAAAAAATTTACATCCTCCTCTACATTACCAATATCCATTGGCTGAAAATCAGTTCTTTTATTAATTTGGCTACGTCTAGTATTTTGGGTATCAACACTCATATGTGAGTTTCTAGTCTGAATTGAATTATTGAACTTATTATTTTGGTTTGACTGTGTTGAATTATCATTCTGATTATATCGCCTGAAATTACTGCTGTAATTATATTGATTATTGGGTGCAGATGGTGTCTGATTACTTCGTTTATTATAGTATTGTGACTGTAATGGGCTTTTCAGTCTATAATTAAAGTGAATTGTTCGTGGATCGTCTAGCGCTTTAATTTGCGTATACTTCCTAATAACATCGTTAAGTGTACTGTTTTGATCAATATATGTTCTTAAGGGTATGTCAATTTTGTCAATTAAAATGTTTACTAAGTCCCTATCTACTCTACTTGGCTCATAAATGTCTGGCTTATTATCATCGAATGTATATATTTTATTAAGTTTTGACCTCGCCATTTCAAAATAAGAAAATAAATCTCTTAAATTACTTACTTTTATATTGCGACATTTATTGTAAATATCACCATATGTTGCCCTCGGTCGGTAATAGTCCATTAGCTTAATTTTAACTTGGTCCCAGGTTGTATTTGGTCCAAGTCCTCGAATATAGTTGCCGGCATCACCTGTTATCTTCTCGTTGATTATAATGGTCATTGCTAGCTTCGTTAATTGATGGTTTTCTGGTGGGCATAGTTCCATGACAGCTTCTACTGATGCTATAAAAGCAATGGCATCATGATCCTTGTTGAGGCATTTAATTTGGCGGAATTGCGTCAAAATATCTTTTGGTGCTAGAAGCCCTTGATGTTGCTGCATATTTTGCTGTATTTGCTGTTGTTGTACTTGCTGAACTTGCTGTTGTATTTGTTGTTGCTGTACTTGTTGAACTTGCTGTTGTATTTGCTGTTGTTGCACTTGTTGAACTTGTTGTTGTTCGTGGAGCAGAATTTTAGCTTCTTGCCTCCTTATAACTTCTTCCATTTCCTGAAGTCTTTGCTGCAATTGCTCCATTTCGTTGCTCATGGTCGATTTAAGTC
>NW_024034678.1:0-5242 GCF_002237135.1 Teleopsis dalmanni | reverse complement strand
GATAATGTATATATATCTTATTGTTGTGCAGTAAAAATTACATAAACATAAATTTAGTAGTGGAACTTCATAAATTTCATGCAATGTACCAAAGTACGAAAATATTTATTTCAAAAAGAATGTAGCGAAAAAACATCAGTTCGCTTATATGAACAAAAAAGAAGTGAAGGGAAATAAAATATTTTGTATTTTTATGCACAAAGAAATATTTTTGCAGTGCAGTTGAAATGGCCAAAATTTGCAGAAAAGAAAAAATACTTTGTATAGATGAGGAGGGAGTTCATTTTTCATTCTAGGCAATTTAAAAGAAATTTTTTTTTTTCATCAACAGCTACTTTATTGTACTTGTGAAAGTCCTTTTGAACTGGCACTCATATAACATTTACCAGGGCCGTATGTGTTGTAAGAGCTATGAACTTGTTCTCTTAAGCGCAGCAATCAAAGTTTGCTAGAAGCAATTATAGTCCTGACAGGATTCACAAAAATCTACGGCAAGGTTAGCATTCTGACACTCGCTTTGAGTGATTGAGTTTGTGTGAAAATTACATGAAAAAATATTATAACAATTTAAGTGAAACAAGCGTGTAAATATGCCAAAACGTTAAAATGATTCTACTTCTTTTTTATACGCAATGACAACTTAAAAATGTATAAAATACTTTCGAATTGTGAATGCAGAATGTGTAACTCATACGTTATGAAATTGTATTTTGTCATAAAATTTATGTTTTACGTTACGCAGCGAAAAGTGCGTAAAACGCGTAAAATGCGTAAAATGCGTAAAATTCGTTAAATTCGTAAAATTCGTAACTCATTTGCTGCGTCACGAATGTAAGGCATTTAAGTGCAAATGTCACAGCGACGTGTTTTTGAAATTCATTTAAGTTTGCTGAAAAATATGTTGCTACTAAGATTAATTTTTATTAAATCATCAAATACATGGAACCGAAAAATTATTAATGTTTTCGAAATTTTTGTGCACTGTGAACTGTGAACTCTAAATAGTGAACTGAAAAATATTAATGTTATGGAAATTATTATGGACAACGTCAAATATAATTAAGGATACTAACATATCAAATAATAGAACACCAAAAAAACTTTGCCTAATAGGTATATACGTCATCAGTATGTATCAAGTTCAACTACTATGATTTCATACAAGTTTAGGTAAACAAACTTTACAAAAAAAAAATCATTACAGAAAAATCATTGAAAATATTCAACGAGTTATTATTTTTGATTTTTGTGTATTTAATAAAAAATTGTATGAATATGATAAATTTTTTATCATTATATTATATTTATAATGTTTATTTTTTCAAAATAAACGCGCCTTTTTGACGAAAAGAAACTATTTAAAAGTTAATCGGATTCGAATACCACAGAAAAGACAGAAACAAAATCTTAGTTAATTTAGTGAAATTTGTTTGAACATAAAATGCTGTTTTGAGTATTAAGTTGATATCTAGTCATTATAATAAACAATCTTTTAAATATAAAATAAATTCCAAAAATCATTTTAGGCTTTTTAAATACTAAAGTATGCATTTTATTTTTAAGGTTTATAGTTTATAAAATAAGATGCAGTGAAGTCAAAACATTTAAATTTTTTGTTTAAATTGATTGATTTGCAGTTGTACTTTATGCTTCAAATTTAAATTCCAAAGACCACTTAATTTTAAAGTATTTTTTTAATTACATTTTCAAATATATAGTTTTTTGAAAAAAGAGGGAATTGCACTAAAGTTTTGTCATTCAGATTTCTTTTCATTGATTGATAGATATTTTTGCTCAATGTAGATATACACAAAGTTTTTAGTATTAGGTATCCTGTCGTTAAACAGCGAGTATAAAGATTTGATGGAAAACTTTTATGGAAAACATTTAATGACAATAAGATCTTAATATTTCATACTAATGTAAGGATTTTAAACTAATTCCGCTAACTAATCTTGCCTAATATTTTTAAAGTTCAGATCTATAAAATTTTTTTGAATTTATTTATCGACCTGTTTTTTCTATGTTTTTTATTTATTTTTTAATCCGGCTATAGGCTACTTTTTATTAAATTTTTCAACGTTTAATGTTTTTTATTATATTCTATATTTCGAATCTCCTTGAAAGTCACCAACAGGATCACGATTTAACATAAACTAATATTACTAACACTATATCTACGCCAACGTCTTTATTCTAGGTGTACAGTGCAATATAGATGAATTTTTGAATTATTTAACAAAAAGTGACCTATAGCCGGATTAAAAAATATTCAAAAACCATTACAAAAAAACAGATCGATAAATAAATTGAAAAATATATATAATATATAAATATATATATTATATTATTGTAGGTTTATCTTAAATTATCTTTAAATCTTAAATTATTAGCTTAAATTATTTTAGTTTGTTTATTTTTCGCACAGCCACTTTGGACGTCTGGTTCTTATCGCTGCTGCTCACACACTGACTACAAGCAAATTTTATTCTTCGCTCTGTTCTTTCTCTCTCTGACAAGCTCAGCGAGGGTTGCCCTGCGCTCCAAAACAAATAAAACCTTACACTATGATTACTTATCCTACATTCTCGGCCAGCCTGACAGAAGTTCGCCCCGAACATTCCTATTTGCTTGAAGCTTCCCAGCGCTTCATATATTCGGCTACCGTAACGGTACTGCCGGGTCCCTCGTGGTCACCTAACTTTGAAACTTTATACCTTCCGTGGTTCAGAACCGCGGTAATCCTATAAGGTCCAAAAAACTTCGGTCTTAATTTCAATGCTACTCCATACTGAGTTCTTTTTATCGCGACTAAATCCCCAATTTTATACATAATTTCTTTCTTCCGTTTCGAATTGAAAGTCTTCCTATTCTCTTCCTGTATACGTTTAATATTCCCCTTAGCTTCCTCCCTTATTTCATCTCTTTCAGAGTCTAACTCTAGTATAAACTCTTCTTCTAAAAGTTTCCTCAAATCTTTATGATAGGACGGTTTCATTTCTAAACCTGTAAGAATACGAAACGGGGAGAATTTGGTGCTACGAGTCGGCGTGTTATTAATTAACTGTTGAACTCGATCAACATGTTTATACCATAGATCTGGCTTTTCTTGACATACCTTAGATAAAAGCGGTACAACTACTCTATGGACTCTCTCCACCTGACCATTTCCCCTAGGTACACCAGTCGCTATTAACAAGTGTTGAATGTCGTTCTCTTGACAATACTTCTTGAACACGTCGGCCGTAAATGCCGTGCCACGGTCAGTTATAATCCTTTCGGGATTACCGAAAACTGATGATTGCTTACGCAAAATATCGACAACTGAATCGGTACCTAAGTTCTTAGTTGCGTATAACCACACAAATTTGGAAAAGGCATCCACAATCACCAGAATGTGATTATATTTCTTCCGGGTGGCCTCTAAAAGACCCACATGATCTAAATGATATGTTAATAACGGACGATCTTCTTTGTCAATAGGCTTAAGGAAGCCTTCTTTCTTACCAGACTTTGCTGACATGACCAAACATTCGACACAACCTTGAATAATTTTCCCTACTTTCGAGCTTAAGTAAGGAATGAAATATTCTTTTTCCACAATCTCTTGGGTTTTCTTGGCAGAGAAGTGCCCTTGCCTATGCGCTATTCGAATAATTTCGTCTTCCATTTGACTTGGGATTACAATTAGCTGTAAGTTGCAATTTTTATATAGAATACCACCTCGCACGTAGTAGTCTTCATAATCGCCACTCTCTAGTACTTTCTTAACTGCTTTCGTCCACCAATCATTATTTTGGGCTTCTTTCAACCTGTGGTTAAATGTGTCTTCGATTAACAAACAATGAATTCTACTTAAAGCGTCAACGTGCTTCATGCGCGTTCCTGGGCGGTGTTCTATCTGATAGTCAAAGTCTTGCAAATACATGGCCCATCGTGAAACTCTCAAAGGCACCTCTATTTTATCCAGTGTCTTCGTAAATGCGCTACAATCGGTGACTATGGTAAAATGTTTTCCCATCAAATAAACTCTCCACTTTTTAAGAGCTTGTATGACCGCAAGTACTTCCAATTCGTACGAATGGTATTTTTCTTCAGCTGGAGTGGTCTTTCGGCTAAAATATTGGATCGGATGAAATTCTCGATCTTCCGGGTCTCTCTGAAGTAACACTCCTCCATACCCATACTTGCTGGCATCAGTATGTACTTCGGTCGCCGCTAACGGATCATATAACTTTAGGACCGGGGCGTGAAGTAGAGCTGTTTTTAGCTGATAAAACGATGCAAGTTCTTCTTCCTCGAATTTAAATTCTACCGAATTACGCAGCAAATTGGTAAGGGGTCTGGCCTTAAAGGCAAAATCTTGAATGAATCTACGAAAATATGAAGTTAACCCCATAAACCTCTGCACGCTCTTCTGATTTGCAGGTATGGGGAACTTTTCAATAGCACAGATTTTCTCTTTCGACGGCTGTATGGAATGACCATCTATTACATAACCCAAGAAACTAATCTTCTCCTTCAAAAACTGTGATTTCGAAAACTTAATCTGGATACCATTTTTAGATGCGACACTTAACACTAATTTCAACTTTTCCAACCCTTCCACTACATCTATGGAAGGAATAACTATGTCGTCAACATAGACGATGATGATGCCATCACGAATTAGATTACTAAATACTGCTTGGATATACCTCCCGAAAACTGCTGGGGAGTTCGAAATACCAAAAGGGACGAAACAATATTCGTATTGGCCTCTATGTGTAATGAACGCAGTATACTTTCTAGAATTCTGATCAACTGGGACATGGAAGAAACCATTCTTAAGGTCGAGCGTTGTGAAAACGTTTCCCTTTTGCAATCTATCAAGTACGTCCTCCATAAGCGGCATTGGAAAATGATCTCTGACTATCTTTTTGTTTAACCTTCGGTAGTCGCAACAAAGGCGCTTAGTACCATCTTTTTTTGAAACTAGGACAATAGGGGTGGCGTATTCCGAAGTACTTGGTATGATGATACCTTCTTCTAACCAGCTTCCAATTTGCTTATCTACATACTGCTGATCCTCATAGGAAATACGCCGTGCTCTCTCATAAACTGGGATATCGTCAGTAAGAACAATTTTCATAGAAACTGGATGACTGCCTGGCCGACTAGGCTTATAACTCTCAACTACATGTTTGACCTCTTTTTGTACGTCTGGGTGCAGGTGCGATACTTTCAAATCCAATTCCCCCCT
>NW_024034677.1:0-5243 GCF_002237135.1 Teleopsis dalmanni | reverse complement strand
TGCTAAATGCTGTTTTCTCCCTGTCTTTACTGTCTACCATCACCTGGTGATAGCCACTAGCCAAATCCAGCGTTGAGAAATATCTACTGCATCCTAGTTGGTCTAAAATTTCATCAATTCTAGGAATTGGAAACACCTGTTTAATTGTTTTTTCATTTAATTTTCTAAAATCAACCACTAGACGCCATTTCTTTTCCCCATCTATACCTGACCTTTTTGGTACAAGGATGATAGGAGAGTTCCATGGTGATTTACTCCTTGTTATTATTCCTTCATCTAGCATTTCACTAACTTGCTTATTAATTTCTTCCTTATGTGCTTCTGGTAATCTATATTGTCGTTGATTTACCGGTATTTGATCATGACTTGTTGGAATTTCGTGTGCCAATACTGATGTATAGGACAGTTTATCTCCTGGTAAGTGAAATACATCGTTATATTCCTTAATTGTCTGCGTAATTAACCGTCTTTCTTCATTGTTTAAACGCTCATCCAATCTTATTAATTTCAGTAATTTTCCGTACCTTTCCTGTAAGTTTACTTCTTTGTTCAAATTAACATTAGGGACATTGTACTCATAGTACTCATTCATATCACTGCCCTTTAATTCAATTTCACTATTCATTTCAACTGCATAGTTGTTTGCATTCAAAATTCTTACAAAACTTATTCCGTTTTTTACTTCTGTTAAACATTCACCTGAATAGACATTTGTAACTATTTCCTTTTTATGTATTACGAGTGTTCCTTCTTTAGGCACTACTTTTACTGGAATAATCATTGTTGATCTACCTGGGATTGTCATGCTTTCTGCTATACAAATCCGACCATGATTTACAATGCTTACCAGTGGTAAAGTAGCTAATTCCTCTTTATTCTTAAAAAATTTTAAAACCTTTTTAATTGTGTCTGTAGTAGACCGGTTCCACAGTTCATCTCGACCTAGAAGTCCGTCTGCTGGTAACTGGCTACCTACTGGCACTACATGCATTTTGAATTGTAGAGTTGGAAATTTTCGGTGTTCAATATTGACCGTACTCAATGTACTTATATTGCCTCCAAAAGCTCCTTTAAGACCTTTTGTGTCTTTGGTGTTTATATCTTTTAAATTGATTAACGCTTCTGTTTTTATAAGGCTGGTGTCTGTTCCCGAGTCAACTAAAAGTCGACGTTTATTTCCCACTGCACGTTCGCAAGGTATTTCTACATAGGCATCATCAAACGATTGACTACTGCTACCTTTGGCATTGTAACTCGCTCCTTTTGCCCGTAGTACTCCTATTTGTTCAAACACCCACTCTGATTTTTCTTTCCAGTAATCCGATAGTATTGAACAATATGAAATTAGTAATGTAACTATACATGTCCAAATACTGAACATATATTTGTTCACCCTCAACACTATATTATTCAATTTCGGCTTTTTCAAATAACTAATTTTTCCCTCTGAATTTTTAAACCCTATTTGGTTGGTCAAATTTTCTTGCACTTCCTTATGTTTTATCGTGATTATACCATGATTCCTTGAATTAACCGCTTTGGCTCCTAAATTCTTCATCTTATTATTTGTATTCGATCGGTTCTGAACATTGTTGTTGCTGTTACTTTTAGTTATTCGTGCAGGTCCTAAATTAAATTGACATTTACTTTTTGAATTTACGGCAGTCCAGTCTAATGTCTTAGACTGGGCCGGTTGAAGTTTCCCGACGGATTTGGTACTGTTATTCTGCAAGTTTTTGCAAAATGTCCTTCTTTGCCGCACCTAAAACATCTAAGATTTGCACTCAAAGGTCTTCCACTTGGTCTGCTAAAGTTTGGATTACTGTGCTTTAAAGGTACTGAATGGTTTTGCCATTCCCTTTCTTGTCTCACGTTACTGTAGTTATTTTGGTTTCCACGTCCTGTATGTCCCAATTTACAAAATTTATTCTGTTCATGTCCTCTCACTCCACAAAAAGTACAATACAATTTGTTTAGTCTACTGAAACAATCCTTTGTATCGTGTCCCGTCTTCTTGCAGAAGTTGCAGGCCGTTTTTTCTTGTTTTACTGTCTCCATAGGATGTTCTCTACATTTGGGTCCATTTTCATGCCCATATACTCCACAATTTGTACAGTATGGCGTATTTTGTCTTTCTGGGCAGTATGCCCATCCATGTCCGTCTTGTTTACAAAACGTACATTTCATTTCTGTTCGATTCTCTGTGGTGGACATGTTTATATTTGAACGTGATTCACCCAATAATTCTTCGGCTGATTCTGCAATAAAAATTAGTTTCTGGATAGGATCATTCTCTAACCCAATAAACCTATGCTTTAAACTATTGTCTTTCAAACCCTTAATAAAACAACGTACTGTTAGTCGCCTGTATTCTCCTAACTGTGACAGAATTTCACTCTCACCTCCTTGATTTCTTATCAGTTGTTCGGCTTCATGTAGTAACGCCTCCAGTTTACCTCCAAATGAACTCGCCGACTCATTCTGTCTTTGTTTAGTACAAGTTAGATCATTCCTTATGTGTTCCAATGTACGTTTCCTGAGGTATGTACGTTTAACCGCCTCACACAATTCATTTACTGTGTTGAAGGGTCTACCCGCGATATTCTCGTAAGCTACACTCACTAACCTTTGTTTTATGCAACTTACGACATACTGTGCTCCCTCTTGCGGTAGTGCTTGTTGTACCAGTTCACAACCCGCAATAAACTTGTGTACTTCACTCCGTAGATCGGGTCCTTCTGTGCCCGCGAAATACGGTACCACCTTGGTTACTATTTCCATGATTGCCGTAATCGATGCCATAACTTTTTTTTCGTTATTGTTTGTTTCCACCATTGTTCTCAGTAACTGTTTTGTTTGTCCGCACTTCGCTAGTTCTTTCTTTAAATCATCAAT
Organism: Teleopsis dalmanni; assembly: GCF_002237135.1. NCBI lineage: Eukaryota > Metazoa > Arthropoda > Insecta > Diptera > Diopsidae > Teleopsis > Teleopsis dalmanni. Next base: position 2,348 of record NW_024034677.1, on the reverse strand, counting down.
TTGTGCTGTTAGCTTTTTAATCTCGTTTTCCCTAATGTGATCTGTACCTTCTGAGTCCAAGATTATACTGATGTCCTGTTCCGTTTTTCCCTGGTTTTTTAAAACGTTCTCCAAAATTGCCGTCTGATCTTCCGCGTCTTGCAATAAAGATGTTAGTTCTTCCGTGCGTGAACTTAGTTGCTTACACTTATGTTCCAAACCCTTTTTAGCATCTGACAAATCTTCAATAACGTTCGCCAATTCTTTAGACCTTATCCCTTCCACACTCTCTATATTTTCCTTTATGTATTCAAGTTCTTCAACCCTCGTTAACCTGTTATGTCTAATATGATCTTTTGTTAATTGAACAAATTCCTTATCTGGATTAAGTTCAATTAATTTTTCCCAAGCGTGTACTCTTGCCGATTCTAAATATCTTTTAAATACTCTAAGCTCCTGTTGCAAATTTTCGATTTCCTTTTCCATTTATGAGAAATAAAAACAAAATAATTACGTGACCCCACTCAACCAATAACAATAATTAATTAATCAAAAGAGAAAATACCAAACCATATCTCTGTATTACACTTATTACTTAGAAAAAAAAAAAAAACAATGTTTAATTCCACAATTCTCTAAATTCTTGCCTATATTGTCGGGCCCACTCTTTATCTGTTTTTGGTACTGGTCGTTTTATGCAGTTTTTATTGGGTTTTATGCTTATGTTTTCGTAAGATATTCCCTTATCTTTTGTATTGTCTATTTTACTAATAATACGATGTGCTTTCTCAAACAACCATTTATGCGAATCTAGATGGTTTTCTAAATCTTTTTCCTCGAATTGCTTATCGCAAACAAAACAACTTTTCCCCATATTTGAACAAACTTGAAAATTAAGAAATTTCACATAACAACGTAGAACAACAGAACTCAAAAAAAACTTACATATAGTAATAAATTTACATACATAAAACTTACATTCAGAAAATTTACATATAAAATTTGATTATTAAAAAAAATAAAAATATATATTATATCATTACAATATTATTTTTATGTGTTGTAATAAAACACATTTGATTTGATTTGTCTTTCTTAAAAATGAAATGTCTTTCTATTTTAAAAACTTAACTATAAATATTTCTTATTAATGACTTACAATTTTTTCTCCTATTTTTCTTCTTGTTGTGTGTTTTTGTTGATACTCCTTATTAATCCGGGTCTTGTCTTGTCCTTAATGTGTTGGTCCCTCGCTGCACGTTTTGTTACTTTTAGTTTTTAAAAAAAACGTGTATCGGTTGCCAATTATTATGTGTTGCCAATTAATGTTGTGTTCAATTAATTAATTAATTATGTTGTGTTGTATAGTTGTAATGCTGTAAACTCCCACGTAGGTAGGTGACGTTGTCGTCTCACGTTGCACGTTTTATATTGTATGTTTATAGAAACGTGTGTCTACCGGCTGCGCCAATTATGTTGAGTATTTTTGTGGAAAAACGCGAGTGTGCCAAAATGTTGAATTCTTTATTTCAAGTTTTGGACGAAATGTTTCAGTTGCACTTGTTTATAGCTAATTTTTAAAAAAGGTCCTTAGCTATTATGAAAACACTTGAGTTTAATTTCACCATTTAATTTTATTAATTTTATTTATGTTATAATTTATATTCTTTGGATTCTTTTAGATTCAGTCACACACGACTTATTGTTTTAACATTTGTTGTCAGCGCTACTACGCTTGATCATTTTTTATATTTGGCTAAGTGTACATTATATAAATTTTAACCACTACTTCGTTTAACCACTGTTTTTTATAATTTTCTATTTCTACACAACTTTCAACTCCCGTCTTTGACTCCTCTTTGACTCTTAATTTTTACTCCAACTTTGACTCTATCTTAGACTCTAACTTTGACTTTAGCTTTAACTTCAGCTGCAACTTAACTACCACTCCAATTACAACTACATGTCTTTGTGGTTTTAAATCTATCTTATATACCCAAACTTGATGCAAAAATCCAATATATGACCTTCAAATTACCCTAGTTACCTAATTGGGTTTTTTCATAGTTTCATAATTTACTTTGCTAAATTTGCAAAGTTTTATTATTAATAAGAATGCTCTACATATTTTTGCAATTCTTCCGTATTTACAATTTCAAAGTCACTTACATCGTGACACCAATTATTAACCAAATACCAAAACTCAGCATTTCTTATCGTCGAACTGACGGTCTGCTGCTTTGGTTCTAGTCAACAACTGCCCAGATGCAAATAACCTTGCCTATTTTTAGGGAAATGTACGATCACCTAAGATCGTACACACTACCATACAGAAAAACTGCCAAAAACCCGTGAAATTAAATAAAGTA
>NW_024034676.1:0-5243 GCF_002237135.1 Teleopsis dalmanni | reverse complement strand
ACGGAAGTTGTCAGTTGTCGCACATGCAAATAATATTATTTTTGGCACATGTTCAACGAACCAATTTACAACACCAGATTACAGTCATCGAAGGATCTCGGTGTAAGCTTAAGCGTTTTTTTTTGTTGTTTTTAAATAGAAGTTGAGTAATGTGATTATATTCCAACCCTGCTCCCCCTCCTCATCCTTTGTTTTTTCTAAATATGCAATGCAATTTTAATTTTTTTATTTTAACAAGTGTTGAAGTGCTGCACTTTTGGGAACAATAGTGACGTAATTGCGCTAACCACAAATAATTGAAATGATTCAGTGCATGACGCACACTTCGTTTTACATTTGAAGAGTACTGAGTTTAATAGGATTTTGCTGATTCAGTTCCAATTATTTCAGAGCAAAATTAAAACGATTTTTCATTTTATATTGAAATATTTGAAAAACAATTATATTTGAAAAGTCTGGTGCTGCTTTTTATTTAGAAAAGCAATATGACTTTGAAAATAAAGTGGATATGCGTACTGAAATTTTTGAATGTGTAGTTTCGTTTTATTTTTAAAGTTAATTATGGAAGATGGAAGATTATGGAAGATGTTTCTTTAATTGAGAGGAATTATTGCTAATTATGTATAAAAGAAAGTACAACTGAGAGAAAAAGAGTTAGAAGAGTGTAGAGAAAGATAGAAAAGGTACAGAGAGAGAGAGAGAGAGAGAGAGAGAAAGAGAGGGAGGAAGACAGTAAGATAAAGAGAGAGATAAAGTACGTTAGTAAGAGAGAGAAAGAAAAAGAAAGGGAGAAAGAGAGAGAAAGGGAGAAAGAAAGAAAGGTAAAGGAAGAGAGAAACACTCCTCTTTTGTTGAGAAAAGAGGAGTAACTAAATCTCTGCTGGTCTTTAGGTCATAGCAGTCTGTTAAAAAAATCCAATTCACTATTGAGTGAAAGCATAAATATAAAAAAAGAAAATATGATGTGATTTTCTTAAGAAATTTTGACGAATACTTTAATAATATATTGGTTTAATGACCATATATTTTTATATTAATAATTTTATATTATATCAGTACTTTCATATTATTTTCTGTTCTCCTTTGACTAATTTTATAATTTTTATAATAATAGTTATTAATTATTATGTTGAAGCTTTTCTGAGCTAGTACACTTAAACACTTATACTCTTTTTTAACTCGAAGTATTTTCTAAACCCCTCTTTACACTTTGACTAGATTATTCTTTATAACTTCATCAGACTAAGCAATAATTGTCCTCAGATCTGCATACCTCCCCGAGGAGCCCGTAACCATTTTGAGATTTGATAACGCGGTGTTGGTAAGTCTGTCAGATTTCGCAAATATTTTCAGGACTCTATCCTTTATGTATTTTTTGATGGGATCAATCTTGATGTCCCTGAGGATGTCATTCGTCCTAATGTACCATGGAACTTTGAAAAGTCTTCTCATAGCCTGGCTTTGTGCAATTTCTAGGTGGCGAATAGTAGTGTTTGAAGTTTTGCTAAACACTACACAACCATATAGAAGATGGACGGAATATTTGGTTGTACAGGATTGTTCTTAACACTAAGATTTTCATTTCTGAATAGCGGTTTGAAGGTGATGAAGAATTTTGGCATAGCTAATTCTTTTCAGTTGAACATGTTTAAGCCATGTGAATCGTTTGTCCGACGTGATGCCGAGATATTTAACGCTATCCTCCCAGTTTATCACCATATCATCCATTCTCACTCTCGACGGATTCTGTCTGCATGTACGCGTTATAAATATAATATAATATATAATATATATATAATATATAATATAAGTTGTAATTTTAGTTTATGATTTTAGTAATAAAAACAAATAATTAATAATTAAAAAGAAAAATTAATTATGAAGATTTAATATAGCTTACTTTATAAGTCTAGCAAATGCTATCCTTAAGTATATTGTAAACTATTTGAGAAAAGTTATTAATTTCACAATTTTTTAAAAATCTTTTATTTACTTAAATTACACATATGTAATGCATAATTATGAGTAAGAGTATTAACTTTTAATCTTAAATTCTCATATAATAGCAATTAATTAAAAAATGCAAAAAAATGAGAGAGAAAAATTTCCTCAAAAATGTTTCCAATATTTTCAATTCCCAATTCCTTTAGCAGTTTAATTTTCGAACAATAACAGCTTCTTTTCTTGTGGCAATTAAATGTTGGCATTCATGTGTAATCCAGCGCTCCATCGTCGTGTACTTGTACCAGATCGAGTCTGCAATAGCACATCAGTTGCATCCTTCTCTGAAGCTCCTGCAACGCGAGTCCTGTTGCAGTTGTTTACTTCTTTGTTGCCCGTTGCTCGTTGCGTTGCTGCATTCGTTGCAGCAACATTTCTTCGTTGTGCAACATTGGACATCATTAAATGCGAAATGTACGTGGAACGCTGCTACTTGCTTCGTATCTGATTACATGTGCATTTCATGTATGTTTAATGCACGAGAATGTCTTTGTTTTTAAATATTCCTTAATTTTTCTGAATTTTATTTTAATTGCTTGCACGTAATGGCATCATTTTTTGCATTGAGCCATCACAAATGTTGCAATGCAATTGCTTCGCAAACTTCTTTGTGGTTTTTTCTTTCTGTCCATATATGTATGGTTTCAGTTACTGTAAGAACGAGTAATTGTCTTTTGTATATAATACAGAACATAATATCATAACAAAAGTGTTTACATATATATATATAATATATGTATGTATAGTTCATATATCACATGTTTAAGATATTTATTTCGATTTTTAAATTATTTGTGTGCGATGGCAAATATTTCAATGTAGCTTTTCATATTTTCATCCAACAGGATTTTGGTTGAAATCCTTAAAAAACTTTTATTTTATTTAAAATATTATATATATAACTGAAGTTAATTTTTCTCTCAATTCTTCTCTATGAAGCATAGAGGATGAAGGATGCTTATGCACACAAGAAAAGTTTAGTGTGTTTTGGTAATTTATAGCAGTGGTGCATGTTGCATTCCCACTGCAGTTGCAGAAAACTTTTCGCATTTGTGTTCCACTCAACTTTTGCTGAAGATACTTTTCCACTTGGGGCCAAATATAAAACAGCGGAAGTTGTCAATTGCACAGGAATTGAAGTAAATGTTAAATTGAATTGGAATTCAAGTTTTTTATTTGATTTCTCAACAAAATGTAACACAAATAAAATATCGTCAAATCATTTAGTGGAGTTTATCAATTTTTATAATGAAATGAAAATTTTTGATTTAATAATAATTTTCTAAAAATTTATATTATTTATTTATTCATTTAAAATAACTCGTTGCAATATAATTACAATATTGGCGCAAAATTTATGACGACATAGACTGTGATGACGCAGAGCACAGCTTCTTTTACTGTAATAGGTGGCTCACATTTAGAGAAAAGATAATAGCCTAGATTGTACCAATAAATACCAAAAATATAGTGACAAAGATGAGAGCGAACTAAGAGAACTGGTGAACGATAGAGTCATATGTGATTCAAGTCCTCAAAGCGAAAAAATTAGGTCTAGAAAGAAGAATTAGAAAACTACGTTAATAAATGGTGCAGATTTCAAGAAAGTGCGATGAAAAAGAGGAAGTCTGAAAATCACAAGAACATGGCTTGAAATGCCAACATAAAAGAGACCCTCTCGAAGTAATAGGAAAGCGGTTCCGAAAGGGAATACATCTCGTCGAATGGTGGACGTTTTAGTCCGTATATTTCATGTTAATGTTAGGGAGTCGGGCATATCATTCCGACGACGGTCGGTTTGATGGTGTATAACCATTCCACCTTCTCACTAAAATAAAAAAAAAATATATAACTATAATATTTAGAGGAAGCTATAGTGGAGTTCACTATGTGGTTTTCCTCCAATTTTTTTAATTATTTTTTGTTCAATAATAGTTATAAGAATTATTTTATATATTTATATGATTATTTGTGTTTAATAAAAAATATAAAAATATGTACAAGAACATATATATTTCCAAATCGTTTAGTGGTTTAGTGATATATTATATATCAAACAAAACTATCATCTAAGATTTCATATATTAGTCAAAACTTTGACATTGTGTGGTAGCCACTTAATATGTTAAAACGATAGAATATTCGATTTTAAGGGTCTACTTAGTTTTATGAACCCATTGTATTACCTCATAAGAACTCACAGGCTGAAAAACCACCATGAACCTTTAACGAAGCATAAAATGCTTTGTTTAATATAGGTAGGTTCTGGAACTGGTTATGGTCTCCAAAAACTTAGTCTTTAGCATATATGCGCTGAACAATAAAAATACAGACGTTAGGCACATAAGTATTCGTTGTCATGTTATTTGCATAAAGATATTACGAACCTTACCGCACTATTTTTGGGTTTGTTATCAATTCAAAGGTTGATTTTTGATAATATCTTATTCTCTATATTTGAGTTTTACCTTTATATAAGGTCAAATATAATTTGGTGGTCATTATTTACATTATGTTTATATTTCCTAGCTTATTTTTAGTCTTATTCTAAACACCTTTAGTGGACGAATCATTAAAATCTGTAGAACTTTGTAGGATAAGTGGCAGAATTCTGTAGTACTTTTTAGTTTTAGAAGTTGAGGTTATGGGACTAGTCTTTTGCTCACAACCTTATAATGTTTTTTGCTGCAAAATTAATAGATATGTGAATAAATTAACATTAGGAGAGACGTGACAACTTTATTGGTACAAAAGTGTGCCGACTGCGCTGACATTTTAAAGACATTTAAAATAACCCTAAAAAAGGTTTGGTTCCTCTGTATCAGAACTATATTTTCAAATACTGACTATTAACTATTGGCAAAAACAAAACATTATTATAACTAGTTATTGATCATGGTATATAGACAGTTATTAGTCACCCACTGTAAGATTTTCTTAATTGTCGTATAATATAACAAATACTCACTTTCAAAATATTTCCAGCAGAAGAATATGTCACATTTTTTATATTTCCCATCATATCCCATATTTTCCAAAAATTTTAATAAAAACTTCTATAAATTCTATATCTTCTCATTGTCATGATTTTTTCAATCAAAAGAAAACTGCCTAGTAATAAAAAGTTTAATAAGTTTTGACATTTAATTTTCGCTTTCCTGCCGAAGCAATAAAGATCACGTATACGCCATGATTGCCGCACTTTCAAAGGTGAAAGTTAATACTGGAAATGACTTTCACTT
>NW_024034675.1:0-5246 GCF_002237135.1 Teleopsis dalmanni | reverse complement strand
TATTCTTATTCTTATACGTACTACTTACTACGTACTACTTACTACGTACTATATATAATATGGAAAATGGAAAATAGAAAATAGAAAATAGAAAATACTCTAAAGCTATTTCCAAAGCTATTTTATTTTATTTTTCATTTCAATTTAAATAAAATAAAATAGAAAAGTTTCTTTTTTCTTCTTCTCTAGTGAAGTTAATATGAACAGAATAGAAAAATTAAACTAAAACTGTTATTGAACATATCCGTGTTTGTATTTTACATGCTTAATTATGTAGTACTATTGCCTGTAATATTAACTTCAATATTAACTTTAACTTTAATTTTATCTTTAAGGAAGAATAAAATTATTATATATACTTATATTTTTATTAAAAAATTTAACATATGAATGCTAGTGCTACTGCTAGTGCTAATAAATAGGCGCAATCAATAGATTGTTGTTTTATTAAATTTTATACAATGAAGACAAGGAATATAAGCAAAGCTTCTTAAATAGTAATTTTACTTGAAAAGTTTTCTAACATTTAAGGTTTTCATTTACGCTGGCACTCGTACTCACACTTGCACTCGCACTCACACTCGCATACATGCCTATTGTACATTTTATATGGAACTGAACAAAACTTGTGCTTACGGTGCATTGCGTATACGACACGATTACGATTTTCAAAATTCAAAATTCAAAATTCAAAATTAAAAATGATGCGAGTACACGTATACAGCAGAAATTAGTTAAATAATTGCGTTTTACATAAATAAATAATAGATAGGTGTATAAAAAAAAATATTATTATTTACAAAATAATATAAAAAAAATTAAAACCGGAAAAAAAAGGAAAAAAGTAAAAAAGTAAAAAAGTGTTGTGAAGCCAACAACACGCGGTGTTCCCAAGCGGTCCCCCATCTAAGTACTAACCGCGCCCGACGCTGCTTAATTTCAGTGAGCGGACGAAAACCGATGTATTCAACGTGGTATGATCGTTGCAAAGAAAGTGTTTTCAAAAAAATCTACATCTACCAGTATTCTTATTCTTATTCTTATTCTTATACGTACTACTTACTACGTACTATATATTATATGGAAAATGGAAAATGGAAAATAGAAAATACTCTAAAGCTATTTCCAAAGCTATTTTATTTTATTTTTCATTTCAATTTAAATAAAATAAAATAGAAAAGTTTCTTTTTTCTTCTTCTCTAGTGAAGTTAATATGAACAGAATAGAAAAATTAAACTAAAACTGTTATTGAACATATCCGTGTTTGTATTTTACATGCTTAATTATGTAGTACTATTGCCTGTAATATTAACTTCAATATTAACTTTAACTTTAATTTTATCTTTAAGGAAGAATAAAATTATTATATATACTTATATTTTTATTAAAAAATTTAACATATGAATGCTAGTGCTACTGCTAGTGCTAGTGCTAGTGCTGGTGCTAGTGCTAATAAATAGGCGCAATCAATAGATTGTTGTTTTATTAAATTTTATACAATGAAGACAAGGAATATAAGCAAAGCTTCTTAAATAGTAATTTTACTTGAAAAGTTTTCTAACATTTAAGGTTTTCATTTACGCTGGCACTCGTACTCACACTTGCACTCGCACTCACACTCGCATACATGCCTATTGTACATTTTATATGGAACTGAACAAAACTTGTGCTTACGGTGCATTGCGTATACGACACGATTACGATTTTCAAAATTCAAAATTCAAAATTCAAAATTAAAAATGATGCGAGTACACGTATACAGCAGAAATTAGTTAAATAATTGCGTTTTACATAAATAAATAATAGATAGGTGTATAAAAAAAAATATTATTATTTACAAAATAATATAAAAAAAATTAAAACCGGAAAAAAAAGGAAAAAAGTAAAAAAGTAAAAAAGTGTTGTGAAGCCAACAACACGCGGTGTTCCCAAGCGGTCCCCCATCTAAGTACTAACCGCGCCCGACGCTGCTTAATTTCAGTGAGCGGACGAAAACCGATGTATTCAACGTGGTATGATCGTTGGTAAGAAGTGTTTCAAAAAATCTACATCTACCAGTATTTTAATCTTATTCTTATTCTTATACGTACTACTTACTACGTACTATATATAATATGGAAAATGGAAAATAGAAAATAGAAAATAGAAAATACTCTAAAGCTATTTCCAAAGCTATTTTATTTTATTTTTCATTTCAATTTAAATAAAATAAAATAGAAAAGTTTCTTTTTTCTTCTTCTCTAGTGAAGTTAATATGAACAGAATAGAAAAATTAAACTAAAACTGTTATTGAACATATTCGTGTTTGTATTTTACATGCTTAATTATGTAGTACTATTGCCTGTAATATTAACTTCAATATTAACTTTAACTTTAATTTTATCTTTAAGGAAGAATAAAATTATTATATATACTTATATTTTTATTAAAAAATTTAACATATGAATGCTAGTGCTACTGCTAGTGCTAGTGCTAGTGCTGGTGCTAGTGCTAATAAATAGGCGCAATCAATAGATTGTTGTTTTATTAAATTTTATACAATGAAGACAAGGAATATAAGCAAAGCTTCTTAAATAGTAATTTTACTTGAAAAGTTTTCTAACATTTAAGGTTTTCATTTACGCTGGCACTCGTACTCACACTTGCACTCGCACTCACACTCGCATACATGCCTATTGTACATTTTATATGGAACTGAACAAAACTTGTGCTTACGGTGCATTGCGTATACGACACGATTACGATTTTCAAAATTCAAAATTCAAAATTCAAAATTAAAAATGATGCGAGTACACGTATACAGCAGAAATTAGTTAAATAATTGCGTTTTACATAAATAAATAATAGATAGGTGTATAAAAAAAAATATTATTATTTACAAAATAATATAAAAAAAATTAAAACCGGAAAAAAAAGGAAAAAAGTAAAAAAGTAAAAAAGTGTTGTGAAGCCAACAACACGCGGTGTTCCCAAGCGGTCCCCCATCTAAGTACTAACCGCGCCCGACGCTGCTTAATTTCAGTGAGCGGACGAAAACCGATGTATTCAACGTGGTATGATCGTTGGCAAAGGAATAGTGTTTCTAAAAAATCTTACATCTACAGTAATTTTATTTTATCTTATTCTTATTCTTATACGTACTACTTACTACGTACTATATATTATATGGAAAATGGAAAATGGAAAATAGAAAATACTCTAAAGCTATTTCCAAAGCTATTTTATTTTATTTTTCATTTCAATTTAAATAAAATAAAATAGAAAAGTTTCTTTTTTCTTCTTCTCTAGTGAAGTTAATATGAACAGAATAGAAAAATTAAACTAAAACTGTTATTGAACATATCCGTGTTTGTATTTTACATGCTTAATTATGTAGTACTATTGCCTGTAATATTAACTTCAATATTAACTTTAACTTTAATTTTATCTTTAAGGAAGAATAAAATTATTATATATACTTATATTTTTATTAAAAAATTTAACATATGAATGCTAGTGCTACTGCTAGTGCTAGTGCTAGTGCTGGTGCTAGTGCTAATAAATAGGCGCAATCAATAGATTGTTGTTTTATTAAATTTTATACAATGAAGACAAGGAATATAAGCAAAGCTTCTTAAATAGTAATTTTACTTGAAAAGTTTTCTAACATTTAAGGTTTTCATTTACGCTGGCACTCGTACTCACACTTGCACTCGCACTCACACTCGCATACATGCCTATTGTACATTTTATATGGAACTGAACAAAACTTGTGCTTACGGTGCATTGCGTATACGACACGATTACGATTTTCAAAATTCAAAATTCAAAATTCAAAATTAAAAATGATGCGAGTACACGTATACAGCAGAAATTAGTTAAATAATTGCGTTTTACATAAATAAATAATAGATAGGTGTATAAAAAAAAATATTATTATTTACAAAATAATATAAAAAAAATTAAAACCGGAAAAAAAAGGAAAAAAGTAAAAAAGTAAAAAAGTGTTGTGAAGCCAACAACACGCGGTGTTCCCAAGCGGTCCCCCATCTAAGTACTAACCGCGCCCGACGCTGCTTAATTTCAGTGAGCGGACGAAAACCGATGTATTCAACGTGGTATGATCGTTGGCAAAGAAAGTGTTTCAAAAAATCTACATCTACCAGTATTTTAATCTTATTCTTATTCTTATACGTACTACTTACTACGTACTATATATTATATGAAAAATGGAAAATAGAAAATACTCTAAAGCAATTTCCAAAGCTAAAATAAAATAGAAAAGTTTCTTTTTTCTTCTTCTCTAGTGAAGTTAATATGAACAGAATAGGAAAATTAAACTAAAACTGTTATTGAACATATCCGGTGTTTGTATTTTTACATGCTTTATTATGTCAGTTCTATTGCTTGTATATTAACTTCAATATTAACTTTAACTTTAATTTTATCTTTAAGGAAGAAGAAATAAAATTATTTATATATACTTATATATTTTTATTAAAAAATTTAACATTGAATGCTAGGGCTAGTGCTAGTGCTAGTGCTAGTGCTAGTGCTAGTGCTAGTGCTAATAAATAGGCGCAATCAATAGATTGTTGTTTTATTAAATTTTATTCAATAAGGACAAGGAATATAAGCAAAGCTTCTTAATTAGTAATTTTACTTGAAAAGTTTTCTATCATTTAAGGTTTTCATTCACGCTGGCACTCGTACTCACACTTGCACTCGCACTCGCATGCATGCCTATTGTACATTTTATATGGAACTGAACAAATCTTGAGCTTACGTGCATTTCGTATACGACACGATTACAATTTCAAAATTAAAAATGATGCGAATATACGTATACAGCAGAAATTAGTTAAATAATTGCATTTTATATAAATAAATAATAGATATGTGATATAAAGAAAAATATTATTAGTAACAAAATAAAATAAAAAAAAATTAAAACCGCAAAAAAAAGGAAAAAAGTAAAAAAGTGTTGTGGAGCCAACAACACGCGGTGTTCCCAAGCGGTCCCCCATCTAAGTACTAACCGCGCCCGACGCTGCTTAATTTCGGTGATCGGACGAGAACCGATGTATTCAACGTGGTATGGTCGTTGGCAAAGAAAGCGTTTCAAAAAATCTACATCTACCAGTATTTTAATCTTATTCTTATTCTTATTCTTATTCTTATTCTTATTCTTATTCTTATACGTACTAGTTACTACGTACTATATATAATATGGAAAATGGAAAATGGAAAATAGAAAATACTCTAAA
>NW_024034674.1:0-5247 GCF_002237135.1 Teleopsis dalmanni | reverse complement strand
CGGCACTCCTATTGGATGCATTAGTGAAGATCTGAGTTAGATAGACAGCAACGAATAAAATTTGCTATGCAGTTTATCGGGAAATAGAAATAGAGGTCAAACTTACAAAAAAAGTTCGATCGATGGTGCAAATGTAGATCTATAAAGAAGAGTCATTAACAGTTGAAACGCAAGAAAAGCAAGAAACGTACAAGAATGAGAGAGTACTTTACGCCAGATTTGTAGATTTGTGCCCTTAGTGGATTGACATTTAGCAGAAAATAACTTCAAGTAACAGATAAAACATAATACAAAAAATTGAAGTATTTTTCACCAAAAAAAAATTTATTATGTAAATCGTTTTCTTTAAAGCACCTACTAGTAATTTGTTTTAGCTATAATAGGAGTAGTTCCTCTTTCTTAGTACAATCTGTTTGATTAATTTCCTTATGTACTTTAGAGTCCCGAAGGACGATCCCATTATTCACATTACTGCTACATTTAAAATTTAGCCTGGGTCTTCCTTAATATTTCACAACTCTTTTGGATTCCAAAAAAATCTATTCAAATAGTTACAATCAGTATATTAGTCGTTGTAGTCATTTACATGCTCAATACTAAACCAACACACCTTATTCATTTTAAAACAGCTGTTTGATTTTATTGCATTAAATCCAATTAATGTCGTTTTCGATTAGTAAATCGATTAGATTTACTTTCGATCTGCTAAATTTTATTATCCAATCAAACCTCCAATCAAAGTACTCTAACATTTTTGTAGTTGTGTTAGTAAGTTTATGTCGAATCGAATCACACTTTATCTGTTAGTCATATAAAATAACTGTTCATTTCAGGGTAATCTTGTTACTCTGACAAAATATCTAGAGTGTTATAAATTAATCTCGACTGTTAAACATTTCGCTCGAGATTTACCAATCGAAAATGAAAATTGCAACAAAAGTAAATCTTACTTGAAAGGGTTACCCTGGATTTATCAATCGAAAATGATATGAGGCTGTATTTATTGCGATACTAATATAAAAGCTGAATACGAAGATAAGGTTAACATACCTGAATTTCGATTTATCTGAAGAGTTATGCCGTTTTCAATTGGTAGAAGTAGGGTAACTTTTTTAATCGAAATCTTTATCGAAATGTATAACACTCTAGAGATTATACTATATCAGCAAAATTACGGTGAAAGTAAGATTTGTTTTATATGACTTGACAAGTAAAGGCTGATTGGATGCGATATACACACGTATTTATAAGGAACATATATATATATATATATTACTTACTTACTTACTTAGTTGGCCATTACAGACGTGTGTCGTCCTTGGCCGCGTCGAGTAGCCTTCGCCAGTCAGCCCGATTAGTTGCTTTCTGACGCCAGTTGGTAGTACCGAACGCCCCCAAATCGTTGGTCACCTGGTCCTTCCACCGAAGATGCGGACATCCTCTACCGCGTTTTCCACCTGTGGGTACTGAATCAAATACCTTTCTAGCCGGACCACTTTTTTCCATTCGCACGACATGACCAAGCCAGCGTAGCCGCTGAATTTTTATGCGTTTAACTATGTCAATGTCGCGGTATAGCTCATACAGCTCATCGTTCCATCTTATTCGATACTCGTCGCCAACGCGTAAGGGACCATAGATCTTCCGAAGAATTTTTCTCTCGAATGCTCCTAACGCCCTCTCATCACTGTTGGTAATTGTCCAAGCTTCTGCACCATACAGAAGGACAGGCATGGTAAGGGACTTGTAGAGCGTGATTTTTGTTTGTCGAGAGAGGGCTTTATTTCTCAATTGCTTACTTAGCCCGAATTAACATTTGTTGGCAAAAGTAATTCTTCGTTGAATCTCTAGGCTGACGTCATTTATGGTGTTTAAGCTGGTTCCTAAATAAACAAAGTCTTTCACAACTTCGAACTTATAATTGTCAACAGTGACGTAGGTCCCAAGACGCTCTGGGGATTTGTTTGTTGACAGAAAGTACTTTGTTTTGTCCTCATTTACCACAAGACCCATTTGCTTTGCCTGTTTTTCTAAGTTAGAAAATGCCGCACTGACGACGCGGGTGTTTAGACCAATGATATCAATATCGTCGGCATACGCAAGCAGCATCACACTTTTGTAGAATATTGTGCCAGTACGGTTTAAATCTGCTGCTCGAATTATCGTTTCCAACATTAGTTTAAAGTAGTCACACGACAAGGAGTCACCCTGTCTGAAACCTCGTTTGGTATCAAACGGCTCGGAGAGGTTCTTTCCAATTCTAATGGAGCTGGTGGTGTTGCTCATCGTTTTACGTAGCCGTATAAGTTTTGCTGGGATACCAAATTCAGACATAGCGGCATAGAGTGTGCTTCTAGTGGTAGTGTCAAAAGTAGCTTTGAAGTCGACAAATAGGTGGTGAGTGTCGATTTGTTTTTCTTGAGTCTTCTCCAGGATTTGACGCACTGTGAATATCTGGTCTAGAGTGGATTTGCCAGGTCTGAAGCCACACTGATAAGGTCCAATCAATTGGTTGACGAGTGGCTTCAATCTTTCACATAGTACGTTTGACAGAACCTTATATGCGATATTTAAAAGACTGACCCCGCGGTAGTTGGCACAGTTTGCAGGATCACCTTTTTTGTGGATTGGGCAAAGCACACTTAAATTCCATTCGTTGGGGATGCATTCATCCGACCAAATGTTGCGAATTAGCAACATCCGATCGGCGCCTGCAGCATTGTTGTTTTTGAGCCGCGTTATAGCTGTTTTAACTTCATTATGATCGGGAGGCGAGACGATTATTTCATCGTCAACGATTGAAAATTCGAAATCATCTTCGCTTTCAGTCACATTGCTACTACCGCCATTTAGTAGTTTCGAGAAGTGATCCCTCCATATATTAAGCATGCTTTGGACATCTATCACCAGATTACCGTTTTTATCTTTGCAGGAATTAGCTCCGGGTTTATAACCATTTGTCAGGCTTTTAATTTTTTGATAGAATTTTCGAGCCATATTCCTGTCGCCCAGCTTCTCAAGCTCTTCGTACTCACGTCTTTCTGTTTCCTTCTTTTTTCGCCTGAAAAGACGTTTTTCTTCCCTTCTCTTTTGCCGATATCGCTCTTTAACAGCGCTCGTCACAACTGACCACAGAGTGGCTTGATATGCTGCGTCTTTCTCTGCGGTAGCATTGCGACACTCTTGGTCGTACCAGCTGTTTCTTTGTATACGGTGATAGCCGATCACCTCTTCTGCAGCGGTACGCATAGAGTTAGAGATGTGGTTCCATTGCGCGCATATATCGGCTTCTTCAGATGAATTTTCCAGATATTGGGAGAGTCGAGTAGCGAAGTCATTAGCTGTCTGTTGTGATTGCAGCTTTCCGACGTCTAGCTTTCGCTGTGCTTGTTCACGTACCTTTTTCATCGCACATAAACGTGTGCGGATCTTGGCTGCAACAAGGTAATGATCCGAGTCGATGTTGGCTCCTCGTATAGTACGTACATCCAAGACACTGGAAGCATGCCTTCCGTCTATCACAACGTGATCAATTTGAGATCTTGTGTTTTGATCAGGTGACAGCCATGTTGCCTTATGTATGTTGAGATGCTGGAATCTGGTACTACTAACCACCATGTTTCTAGCCGCGGCGAAATCAATCAGCCTTCTTCCATTATCAGAAGTTTTCGTGTGAAGGCTGAACTTTCCGACAGTAGCACCAAAGATACCTTCTTTACCCACCTTTGCGTTGAAGTCTCCAACAACTATTTTGATGTCATGATGGGGACAGCGTTCATATGCTTGTTCAAGTTGTTCATAGAAAATTTCCTTGGTGTCGTCATCTTTATCTTCCGTCGGGGCGTGCGCACATATTAGAGTGATAAAGAAAAATTTTGCCTTAATCCGGATTTTTGCGAGCCTTTCGTTTATTGGTGTAAACGTTGAGACCAAATTTCTCAGCTTTTGGCCTACCGCAAATCCGACTCCAAACTCGTGCTTTGTTGCATGGCAGCTGTAGTAGATGTCACAATGATCTCGTTTAGAGCATCCTTGTCCCGTCCATCGCATTTCCTGGAGAGCGGTAATGTCAGCCTTATATTCCTTGAGGACATTAACCAGCTGTATAGATGCACCTTCTCTGTAAAGAGTTCGGACATTCCAGGTGCATATTTTTAAATCGTGTTCCTTAATACGTTTGCGTTTGTCGTCATCAGTAGATCGTTTCCTTATCCGAGGCTGCCTCTTCGTTTGCATTGAAAGGATTTTTTAAATGGTGGGTTCCAAGCCCGACGCAAAACCTCATATATCCCTGAGGTGGATTTCGCTGCACACATTAGTTCACTACGCACGGATGATTGTAGCTATCCAGAGGGGCCACGTGGAGGCTGTGTGTCAACTTGGAGAGAACAGTGACAAGGATCGCGCTGGCATTTACCATGTTAAATGCAATCAGAC
Organism: Teleopsis dalmanni; assembly: GCF_002237135.1. Classification (NCBI taxonomy): domain Eukaryota; kingdom Metazoa; phylum Arthropoda; class Insecta; order Diptera; family Diopsidae; genus Teleopsis; species Teleopsis dalmanni. The sequence goes on along the minus strand of NW_024034674.1, from coordinate 810 downwards.
ACTTTACCTTGTATGTTCAATCCCATCCCCCCCTAAAAAAATATTAAAAAATATTATACTATATATAATAATAGAATGTTAAGATAATAAAAATTATAACTAATAACGTTCTTTGTTAGATATCGAATCTGGCTTAGGTTAGGTTAGTTATAAAATCGAGTCCATCTGTTCGTTAAAAGAAAAATGATTCATTTTTTAATGTACAATAAATAAAAATTCTTCAATTTCTTAAAGTGTTTAAAATGTGACTCATTGTATGATTAAAATAAACATTTAATTTATTGTTCTGATACGATAGAGGGCGCGTTTAATAGATTTTTACAGAAAAGGGCTTGTTTTTATCAAAATTCAAGTATGTACATTAATTGATAATGTTATGTTCATATAATATTTAAAAAAAAATATCGCAGTTTTAATTGAATTGGATAGTTAGTAGGTCTATGGGATTATCACTAGATAGTTTTATTTTTTATTGGATAAAAAAAATTACCCACACACTTTCGATAATATCTGACTTAAGTTCTGGGATAATTCATTGTGTTAATCGCTACTGGATGGTATGGTATGAATTTAATATTATTTTTATTTATTTTGCCAATGGTGATATTTTTTATTTTAAAGAGATAAGTTACATAGTACTACGATATGTATAATTTTAATAACAATTATCGCTTGTATGAAGTTTGTATAATTAATTTTTTAAAAAATAATTAAAATTTCTAGAATCACAATTCGACTACATGTTTCGACAATGAAAAAGATTAATGTGTGAAAGTCATTAAATATATCAAAATTTATCTATTTTAATAA
>NW_024034673.1:0-5250 GCF_002237135.1 Teleopsis dalmanni | reverse complement strand
TTTGGCTTTTAGTCCATTTGTTTCTGGCATGTAATTGTGTTAAATATTCTTGGGACCTACGGCGCCAAAAGTCTTGATACATCTGGCTTAACATCTTCCATCGGAATAGTACACCAATCTTTGTATTTAGCAAATTAGGTTCAGGTACGGCAGATGGCGCTCGTCCAATCAAAAAGTGTCCTGGTGTCAACGCTGATAAGTCTGTGGGGTCATCAGATAGAGCCGTAAGCGGCCGCGAATTTAAACAATTTTCGACTTGTTTTAATAACGTAAAATTCTTCAAAAGTTAAAGTTGCCGTGTTTACTACACGCTTAAGATGAAATTTCATGCTTTTTACTCCTGCCTCCCATAGGCCACCAAAATGAGGCGCTGCGGGTGGTATAAAGTGCCAATTTATGCCAACGGTTGATGCAAACACAGACCCAGCTTCAATTTGTTTTTTAAATAATTTAATTTCATCTTTCATTAAAGCATCAGCACCGACAAAGGATGTACCACGATCGCTGTACATATCTGAGCATATGCCCCGGACTGATACAAATCGCTTTAACGCTGCTAGAAATGTTTCAGATGTCATATCACTCACAAGTTCCAAATGAATAGCTCGTGTAATAAAACATATAAATAGAGCCACATACCTCTTGTAAGTACGATGGCCTCTCCCTCTTGTCGCTCTCACATTAAATGGACCAGCATAATCCACGCCCGTGTGCATGAATGGCTGTGATATATTACACCGTGCTGGAGGTAAGTTACCCATAAGTTGTGCTTGCGGTCGACAGGCTTGACGAAAACATGTAATGCATTTGTTAATCACTCTCTTCACAGCGGATCTTCCTTCAATAACCCAAAATTGCCGTCGCACATATGCTAATGTTGTTTGAGTTCCGCCATGTAATGTTCGACTATGAGCGTGATTAATAATCAACGTAGTAAAATCATGACATTTGGGTAATATCATTGGACATCGTTCATCTGAAGGAATATTCGCATTTTGCAGTCGTCCATTTAGACGCATAATTCCGTCGGAATCAAGCTTCGGATTCAATTTAAACAATTTACTTGATTTGTTGATTGGATTGCCTTTCCGTAAAGCGGCATAATCGTTGGTAAACTCGGTCGTTTGTACAATTGTTACTAATTTTTTAAGAACCGTATAACGTTCTTGCCAAGTGCAGAAACTTTCATCCCTACGCATCCTTTTTTGACACATATGAATAAAACGTAGGCATTGCGCCACGACTACGAGTAATTTGTCAAGAGTAGCATATCGTCCAAATATTTCCCACACTTCTGTTGATAACTGCGTAGTTAATGAGTTAATCTCTTTTTTCTCAGGTAAACTGTCAGCAGTATGATTGATTTGGTGGTTAGGCCACATTTTCTCATTTAAGCGAAGCCAAGATGGTCCATACCACCACATCAGATTATCTTTTAGTTGCAAAACGGTACTGCCTCGTGATGCACAATCAGCCGGATTATCCTTTGTTGCAATATACCTCCAGTCTTCAATATTTGTCATTGACTGAATTTGTGACACTCTGTTTGCCACGAACTGCTTCAATTTGCCTGGATCAGTTCTAATCCACCACAGTGTGGTTGTATTATCAGTCCACAAAATACAGCGTGATGGTTGACACTTAAATGTTCCTTTTACCTTGTGTAGAAGTTTTGCTGCTAGCAATGCTGCACATAATTCTAAACGTTGTATAGACGTTTCTTTCAACGGGGCTACCTTAGTTTTACTAATAAGCAAATTTACAAAACTGGTCGTACCGATGGTTGTTTTCGCATATACTGCAGCCGCATATGCTTGATTTGATGAATCACCAAATGCGTGTAATTCAATTGCACTTGTCGAAGTGGTGTTTATCCAACGTGGGATTCGAATGTGATGTAATTGTTGTAAGTCAATACGAAAGTTATGCCAAATGTTTGCCATCTCTATTGACAAGGGATCATCCCAATCGGATCCAGTACGCCAGAGTTGTTGCAGAAACATCTTTCCTCGAATGATAACCGGAGCCAAGAACCCAAGTGGATCAAATAACTTCGATATGTCAGACAACATTAGTCGTTTTGTGTAATGATGGTTGTCACAAGTTACATTGACGTTGTAACCAAAACTGTCGGATTTTGTATACCAAGTAGGACCAAGTGTCTTAGTTTTATACTCGGTGTTAATTTCCACATCGTCGGCGTGAGCTTTTACGTCCTCAGTCAGAGTGCTTAAAACGTCATTTGAATTCGAATTAAATTTACGTAAAGTGAAGCCTGCAGTTGCTAGAAGCTCCTGAAGTTCGTGCAATTTTTCTGCAGCTTCGATTGGAGTGTCTCCACCTGATAGTACGTCATCAATGTAAAATTCATTTAGAATCGATTCAGCTGCCCGTGGAAAACGAGTTTGCTCCTCTTTTGCCAGAGTACGCAATACTTTGATGGCAAGATATGGAGCACAATTAGTCCCATATGTTACAGTGAGCAACCGGAACGTTGTAGGGGCGTCCCCGTGTCGAACGCGCCACATTATTCGTTGCAAATCCACATCTTTGCTATCAACAAGAATTTGCCTGTACATTTTCTCGATATCTCCTGTAAACACTATAGGGTAATGCCGCCATTGCAAGATGATATTTGATAGATCATTTTGTAATCTGGGACCTATATGCAGACAATCATTAAGAGATATTCCGCTCAAACATTTATTAGAAGCATTGAAGACTACGCGAAGCTTCGTTGTAGAACTCGATGCTTTATAGACACCATGGTGAGGAAGATAACATGTTGAAGCTACATCATACGAGTGTGGCACCACTTCCATATGGCCACAGGTCTGATATTCGTCCATGAAATCTTGGTAGAGTTTGTACATATCCGGATCTCGGGTTAATCGCTGTAACGTGCTGTTTAATAATGCAAGTGCATTTAGTTTACTTGACTTAAGTGTTGCCAAATCAGCTTTCTGCTTGATTGGTAGTCTAACCACATATCGACCCGTTGCGTTGCGTACAGCTGTACGCTCAAAAAAATCTTCACAGTACATTTCATCTTTTGTTAACGGAGCGTGGTTTGTTATTTCTTCCAATTCCCAAAATTTATGTAGCATTTCGTGCAATGTTGCCCGAGTATGACAGCAATTAACTTGTCCTTTCACTGAAATACCCTTTCGTCGCGACAGTCCACCAAAAATTACCCAACCGAGTTGCGTATATTGGGCAACAATATTGTTAGTTGGATGCCGTTTTAGTCGCTCATAGACAATAGCAGCATAATCTGAAGCGCTCAAAATCATATCGACTGCCCCCGGAACCTGTAATTGAGGATCAGCTAAATCTAAATTCATGAACTCACCAAGCGCTTCTTTCGGTATGGGAATGGTTGGGGTAACGCTACCCACTCGTGGAAGTATTAGTGCAACACAATTCATGTTGAAATCGGATTTTAACGAATGGATTGTAAATGAAACCATTCCTCTTGAATTGGCGACCCTTTCACCATTTGCACCACTCACCGGCACTATGACATTTGTTTTGTCCAGTTTTAACCGCTGCACGATGAATTCGCTGACAAACGTTGCTTCCGACGCGCTATCCAAAAGAGCTCGCACAATAAGCTTCTGACCAGAAGGACTCACCTCTATCAATGCAGTGCCAATTAAAACAGTCTGTAGATGTAAAGTTCGAGCACCTTGATTAGCACTGGAAATGTATGTATTATTTGATGTGACAGCGTATTTCTTAGTCGCTTCAGTGGTCTTTTCCGGTATATTTGAGTAATTAGTTTCTCCACCACTTCCACTATGGTCATGTAGTAATGTATGATGCGCTGCATTACATCGCAGACACCGATATTTCGATGGACAATTATGACCCATGTGTCCCGTTCTCAAACAATTGAAACACAATCTTGCAGATCTGACTACCTCATATCTCTTTGTCCCAGTCATTTGCCGAAATTCTGCGCAATATGCCAGTAAATGCTTACCTTGACAATGCACGCATTGTTGAACAGTGGTATGATGGCTTTTCACGAACCCCTTTGTTCTGATAGGTGTTACAAACTTTTTCTCCTGATTAGAGTTATCGGTCATGCTATTAACTACCTCCAGCGAATGTATTCGATTTTCTAAGAAACTGACCAGCTCCTCAAATTTTGGAATTTGTTCTAACCTGGTTGTTGACAGCTCCCAAGCTGAGCGTGTTTTCGTGTCTAATTTTTGGAGAAGGGTAAAGACCAACCAATCGTCCCAATGCTGCACTGGACGACCCAATTGCTCTAACGCACGCACAGCTGACGTGATGGTGTCACATAACAAGCGTAAACTATTTGGTAACCCATCAGACACCGTTGTTAAATTAACAATTTGTTTTAAATACGCATTAAGAATGATCCTCTTGTTCTCATACTTGCGGACGAGTAAACTCCATGCTACTGCCCAATGTGCATCTGTTGTAGTAATGTTGTCTAGGGCGTGTTGAGCGTCCAACACTAACGCATCTTTTAAATATTGAAGTTTCTGTGTATTAGACAATGCAACGTTATTTGATACAACTGACGTGAATAAATCCTTAAATGCGTACCAGTGCAGATAATTACCATCAAACGACGGAATTTTAATACGTGGTAAATTAGACGTCAGTTCCATGCTTGACACACCTTTAATTACAGTTTCGTTATTACCTGGAGATTCTATAACTTCAGTGCTTTCTAACTCATCGATTAGCTCTCCCATCATTTCCGAATAAATTATTTCAATTTCCATGTAACTGTCTTCGCTAACTAACGCTTTTATTGTGTCACTCACTTCTTCCACCTTTGCACCGTCATAAATATTGGCCAACAAATCTTCTCGAGCTTCCTTGTACTGCGTCCAGTAACTTTCCAAGAGATTCTTTCTGGCAGTGAAGAAACCTTTTGTTTGCTTGCTTTTTGCCGTTTTCCGTATGTTGGTGGAGAAGTTTTTCAGCAGGGATTGCGTAGCTTCCAATTTTCTGGCGATTTTTTGCATTTTCAGATTTTATGCGAATCAACTGTGATTATTTTCGAAAGTAAATAATTGTGCCCAGCGGCTATAAAATTTGGTAGATATGCCCAGCGGCTATGAATATGAAAGATACGCCCAGTGGCTATAACTTTGAGAAATATGCCCAGCGGCCAGACGAAGCACGCGATCTTCGTAGGCAGCAACACACAATTGAACGCAAAAGATATGTTGCTCCCCGCAAGGGATGCCAAAAATGTTCGTTAAA
>NW_024034672.1:0-5254 GCF_002237135.1 Teleopsis dalmanni | reverse complement strand
CAAAAAGTAACAGCGTTACCAAATATGAAAAATAAATGAAAGTTTATTGTATGAAATATTTAAACATTAAAATGTGCTGTTTACTTTAAATATGAAATATGAAATATCATGTCAAAAATTGTGTTACAATTTTCCTGTTACACCTTCCCTCAAATTTAACAAGTAGAAATTATGTTGTTTTTAGCTATATTGAGTTATTTATTAATCGCAGTATACACTACACTATATATATAAAATGCATAGAAATATACAGAAATAAAAAAATAAAATTAAATAAAAAAAAAATAAAAACAAATGAAAAAATTAAATTAAGAAAAATAAAAGAAAATTGAATAAAAACAGAGAAATTAACTAAACCAAATAAAAAAAAATCTTTAAAGGCACAATGAAATTAATATAAGCATATGAACATTTAATTAATTTATAGAATAACTACAACTTATATAATTTATATAATATGTATAACTTAATTCATTTATTACAGGTATTATATTTTCAAATTATATATTATTATTACAGGATTACCCTAAAGATGACTATAACTAATAATCGAAATATTGGTAAAAATAAATACAATATTATAACAGTAACATATATAATATATATAATGTAAATAAATAATTTAAAAAGCTATGTATTATTTGAACAATTGAATTGCTCAATCCCGTTTCAAAAATAAAAATAATTAATTACTATATATAATGTTAAAATTCCCTAAAATAGTTATTATTTCACGCTCCCTTTTAATAAGTCATGGCAAGTAAAAATATATAGTATATGTTTTCTTGAATTTTCCGTAATTTTTCTTTTTTATGTATTACAAACAACTTTAGACTATATAATTGAGATAATCCATATTCACAAATATATGAGGAACTAATAGCTGTTGTAATATATATAAGAGCATTTATAAATAAAAATATAAAAATTAATATAAATAAATAAATATCAAAATGTATAGAAAAAAATGCTGTAGAAGCAAAAATACATATCTCAAGGAATATTCAATGTTAGGCAATATTATGTTAATCATACGTTACGTGGTAGACTACTTCTATAATATTATAATATAATGAGCTTATTTCTTACATTAAAACATTATTAAAAAACAATAATGGTTATATACTCTAACTAAAACTAAAATAACGCTAAATAATTACTCTAAATCTAGAACTTAGATTCAATAGGACACAAGTATTATATTTTAAAACAACGATTTATTAGTTTTGCATGTTTCCATACCGCCTTTGGCTTTAACCTCGGTATATTAGTTCTATGACGCTAACAAACGAAAAAGAATTATATTGATGAGGATATAATATTATATATATCCTCAGATTATTATGGTTGAGAATAATATACAGGATGCATAATCTTTACAATATTATTTAAAAGAATAATCATTAAATTCAAAAATTAATTTTAATTCAATTATCTAGATTGTATGTATAGGTTTGATACATTTAATATCCTTTTATTTAACTTATTTATTTAAATATTTATTTATTTATTTATTATTTAAAAAAATAATATTTATCCTTTTTTTAAAGTTACACTTTATTGACTACCAAAATTAATTGGTAATTTAAATTTATTATTTTTGAAAAATTTTTCTCAAAAACATTTACTTTCTCAAACCGTTCTGATTCAATATAATCAAATTATGGACTAGAATATTGATCAATTAAATATCTACTTTAATCTGTTTTGATTAAGGTACTGCACCTTACTTACTCTATGTACATTATATTACCATAAATACAGTAATTATACTTGTATATCCATATATCCATACTTGTAAGATAAGCATGTATAGGTTACAGTCATAAAGATTAATATAGAGGATCTAAATGTAACTGTTATACTACTGCAGTTTACTACAATTATTCGTATACTATACTAAAATTTTTTTTATACCGCTACTAACAAGTTTTTTTATGGTTATACATTATTATAATTCTCAGTTACTTCAATTAATTATCATTAACTCAAAATTTTTAAAAAAATAAAAGTAATACTCATGCTGATTTAATTAAAAAACACTATAAATTTTTTTACTTCTTAACAAAATAAATAAATTACTTTATTTACTTACAAACACCCTAATTTAGAAGTAATATTTCTTTATGTTTGTTTCTGTAACTCAACTTAATGACAAGTTTAAAGCTTTTATGTTATTTGCATAAGACTAAATATGCATGACTGTTTGCTCAATTTGATACAAATCACAGCAATTTATATTCTAAATTACTAACTTACAACATGAAACTTAAATATTTGCCATAAACAGTAAACTTTTCTGACATACAATATCTGTTGTAGTAGTCATTGTGTTGTTATTGCTAACGTTGTATTGTTGTAAAATAGTCATTTTGCACACTACAACTACAGGCCAACATGTACAGATCCATTAAACATTTCTGCAGAAAAATTAATTGCCATTTACCAGGTCTGCGCGTTCATTTATCAACATCAAGTACATGTCAGCCATGTTGAACGCTGGACAATTGCGGTTCTTGACATGATTTTACCTTTACCTTTTGCCTTTAATTGCAACTCACACTTCCTTTTCTTGGAGTTTATATTTTGTCAGCTTTCAGTTTCATATGCTCCTTTACATATATCAAGACCTTTGTACGTCCATCATTCAAAATTCGAGATACGAACCGCAATTAAAGTTGCTTGTAGAGTTCGTAATCAAGATATTTTTAGTCAAGTAACAATCAAGTAAAGTTTCGCATTCAACATCTTCCAAGACTTTAATTCTTATATACAAACTTAATTTTTATATTTAGTTTAATATTGTCTACTATTAATTGCCATTATAATTGATTCACCATGAATTTGCATGCGTACCATCATCTGCTAATTGGAATTCCTCGGAAATGTTTTAATTCAATTTCGTGTGCGGTGATTTTCCAAGAAAATTATGTATCTTTTAATTTGTTTTTAGGAATTTCAACTAAACGCCATGGTATGTGCGTATTTTGGGTGCATTCCTGACTTGTCTATAAAGTCAAAATTAATTGATTTTTCAAGTGTTCTCAGCTCCTCATGATTTTTTATCTTTCATGAAATTATTTTATTTGTACATTGTGGCGTATGAGTGATGTTTTTAATGAACGCAGATATTTCTTATATGTACCATTAAAATTTTATTAGTTATGTTTTAAGGGGTCCCAAATTTTCAAATGACAGTAAGGTATGCATTCTACAAATATTCGAAATATATAATAAATTACATATAATTTACATAAAAATATCGAATATTTGGATATAAATAAAAATAAAAAGTACCATCATCAGCTATTTTTATTATTTATTTCTCATTGATATTATATGGGACTTAGTTCATATCGAAGATTATGGTACTATTCCTTCTAAAACTAATAAGAGAAATAGCTTTTTATCTTCTTATTTGCATTTGAAAATCAACTTTTCTGACTTTTACCGGCAGCTCACATTGGAATAAAATAATATTTAGTAGGTTTTTTACAACAATATTGAACCTAAGTACCGAAATCAAAGATTAACTAACTTCAAAATCAGCCAGACAGTTATTAAGGTACAGAAATCTCATCAAATAATATAACAACTAATAAGATTAAAAAATTAGAAATAGTGGAACAATATAATTAAGTATGGATTTAATGGGCGCCAGGGCTTTTTGGAAGCGAACGCAATTAATAGTATGGTATGCCGTGGAACCTTTTGTGATCAAAAAGTCAAAAGGTTCTTATTTATAAGAAAAAAAAGATAAAAGATAAAAGCAATGCAGATAAACAGCCACCGTCTGAGACTTGAACCTACTAAACCACCTCTTAGGAATGAATGGAGAAGATTTCCACAGCATTGTGAAATCATTGTGTTTCAGTAATCAGGGGAGAGAGGAGAGGGGGAAGGAAGATTATACTAGAATACTGTACCAGGTTTACTACACACGAATTTGATTAAAGCAAGGCTTTTCACATCTAACTTATAATAATAGCACCAAAAAAACTCAAAATAAAAAAATTTAAAATAAAAAGTGCTATTTAATTGCACTAAAAAGAGCATAAAAACAAAAATTAATTTTTTTAAAATAACAGTATTATAAACTTTTTTTATATTATTTGCATAAAAGTATTTGCGATTTTCTGTTACTAGATGTTGTTAGTGCCCATATATCTGTTAAGTTTTTATACATGTGCGTAGTACTCTATACATTATCGAAATATTCTTTTGCAACTGTACAACTGTGTTACGGTGTATGAATGTGTAGGCGAATTATACACGCTTAAATATAAATAAATTATTGAATATTACATGAGAAACCATGTTAACATTAATATTAAAATAAATAGGTATTTTGTGCGAAAATTTATTTCAACATATTTATGTTAAAATTCCGTATTATTCAAAGTACAAACAAGTATGTTTTCTTAGATTATAATTTTTTTATGACATCATACCAGATGTCAAAAGTGTCTAGTTTTTACTACAACATTTCGCCTTGAATTTTATTATCTTTAAACTTTATGCTTAAATACTTATTTACTTAACTTTACGCAGCAGCATAGACAGATAATAAATTTCTATTTAAACACTACATTGGAACAGAGACACTGCATGTACGTGGGTGTTACTCATTTTATAACATCAATGACCAGCTATGCAGATAAATGCTTTGACAGAACAAGCAAATGAGTACCAAAGATACTGAAACCAGCGAAGAAACTTTAAATTAATAAATTACCTGTCGAAAGGCACAACAGCAACTACTGCTTTTGATGTATGACTACTGGGAGTAGACGGAGCAATTGTGATATATGACTGTGAAAAGACTTGGCAATCAAATCGTATCATGATCGATACAAAATACAACCGTCTGCATGCTAAAAACGTATTTTAACACCTTTTTAAGTAATGTCTATCGTAAGTAATGTATTGCATCGGCGCAATAATGTACAAACTTCGTTACTCCATAAAAGTAAAGTTTATGACATTTACAAGTGTAAACATAGCAAGAGAAATGCAATCCATTTGACTGCTCTTGCAAAAGCCAAATAAAAGTCAAAATCGATTTTGTAAACCATCATTGTTATCGATTGATGTGCATTTACCTGTAGTTAAGTATATTTTTTAGAATATGCAAATCTTAACTTTTTTATTACCACAAAAAAAAAATGTTTCTGTAATAGTCACTCCATTAGATAGATGTCTTACACGCAATTTGGTATAAGTATTTCTGTTGTATTATTGGCTGATGCATTAT
>NW_024034671.1:0-5256 GCF_002237135.1 Teleopsis dalmanni | reverse complement strand
AAAAAATTATTATTTTATTATTATTATATATAATATTATATTATTATTATTATTTTATTATTATTATTATATATAATATTATATTATTATTATTTTATTATTATTATTATATATAATATTATATTATTATTTTATTATTATTATTATTATATATAATATTATATTATTATTATTTTATTATTATTATTATTATTATTATTATTATTATTATTATTATTCCCCCTGCGGGATAGGGGTTAGAATATTCCCGTGGTAAGGCATGCCTGTCGTACGAGGCGACTAAAATCCAGCCATCGAGGGACACCCAAGTGTGCAGAGAGTGACTGCAGCTGTGCACCACCGAGGGACACGGACGAGTGCACTGTTTTAAGAGAAGGCAGCTGCACCAACGATGGAGTTCCTTCACGTCCAACATAAACACTATGTTAAGATGATGGCAAAAAACGCATGCCGAAACAGGCAATGCACATCAGCTATGAATTCAGGGTTCATACACCCATGGCATACTGGAAATAAACAACGATAACGATGACTTTGGGCTGGCGGATGTGGTATTCTGTTACCTGAGTATATGAGAGTGACATCTCATAGAAATGGCTTTCAGGTTAATGCTGCATCTTCCTCCGTCCTTTTAAAACTTGGCAAGTCTCCAAGTACGTTCGATGTTTCGTCACCGTTAAGTTGGTGGTATAGGCTCAGTTGAGAGTACTCCTGACCTGCGCCAGATTCTGGCTCTGAACACAATCTCCCATAAGGAATTGTGTCAACCCTCGCATGGCCTCCCTGCTTCGCATAGATAACCATGGGGATCGTTACGAGCGACTATACAACCGAACATCGATAGCGGCTAGGAGTTTGGACCCAAAAATCATGACAAATGAAAAAACAAATACACAAAATCTAACGGAAGCGCCATCGCAAGATGGCCCAGGGAAGTCCGCATCGGACAGTGGCACGCCAAACGTGCCATCACAAATGAAGGAGGTTCCCGTCTCACCGAGCGATGAATACATCCAAACCCTGAGAAGGGAAGAGGAGCAGACACTAGGAAAGTGTATAGCCGCCTTAATGAAGATAAAAAATGGCATAATGCGGCAAAAAAATGTCTCGCTAGATATTAAAGATGGCGTAAACGAACTGCAAACGCACTTCGAAAACATGGGCTACTATAGCCGATGCTGGATCAAGGCAGTGGCGAAAAAAGCACGAAGAGAAGCAAATGTGGTAGACACACCAAACGTGCATAGACAAAAGCGCATGGCGACAAGTCCTGCTGCGCAAAACACAGGAAATGAGAGCGCCAAAAAGAGCAGACAAGATAAGCCTGAGGAATGGCAAACCGTAAATCGGAAGAAGCTCAAAACCCCCAAAAAAAGAGAAATAAATGGGACGCCCATAACTACGAAAAGACCAGACAAAATAAATGTCGGTACAAAGAAAGCTGAAAAGAAAACTAAGCCAGAAGCAAAGAGACCCAGGCCCAATAAGGACAGAGGCCCAAAGACGGAAGCAGTCCTCATAAAACCGACGGGAAGTCAAACTTATGCGGACATTTTAAAGAACCTCCGTTCGAATGTCAAGCCGGATGACTCGAAAGTCAAAATTCGAGCAGTCCGCAAGACAATGTCGGGAGCTCTGCTATTAGAGCTTGACAAGGGGACCAAGGCAAGCTTAGAGTTCTGCGATGAAATAAGGAGTGCTTTGCAAGAAACGGCGGAGGTAACTGGTCTGATACCGAAAACCACCATAGAGATAAGAGATCTCGATGCGCTTACTACAACGACGGAAGTCGAAGAAGCGGTTAAACGACTCCTTCCAAGCGGAAGCGATCAGTTGAAGGTGACCGTCACCAAACCAAATAACAAAGAACTGGTCAGAGCTTACGTGCAATTACCCACCGTAGCAGCTGATAAGCTTCTCGAGACAGGCTCGATCATTATTGGATGGATCAGAGCAAAAAAGCGGACGCGCACCGAAACAAAGCGTTGCTTCAGGTGCCTTGGTGTAGGACATGTACAGAGAAATTGCAAGGGTCCAGATAGAACAAACCTCTGCATCAAATGTGGCGCACCTGGACACAAACTAAAGGAGTGCACAAACTCTCCGAAGTGCTGCGTCTGTACTGACGCTGGCCTCAAAACCGTCGATCACATTGCTGCATCTGGCAAATGTGCATCGGTAAAGGCCCAAAGATGATGAGATTTTTGCAAGCAAATATGCACCGAAGCAGGACAGCAGACGCCCTTATATCACAACTCATACATGAGCGGAACGCGGATGTTGTCATAATTAGCGAACAATATGGAGAAATCAGTTGCGGTACCTTCTTGGCTGACTGCAGTGGAACTGCAGCCATCTGGCTGCCATGCGCCGAGAAATTCTCTTTCTCAGCCAGTGGTGCCGGAGACGGACACGTTTGGGTTCGAAATCGCAACTTTACCTTAATGAGCTGCTATCTTACACCGAGCGACAGTATTGGCCAATTCCAGATGAAACTGGACGCAATCGAAGATTGCGTCCTCCAAATGGGTGAAACTTTATTATAGCAGGCGACTTCAATTCGAAGGCCATTGAATGGGGCATGATGACCACAAATCCCAGAGGTAGGCGAGTGCTTGACATGGCGGCCAGATTGGGACTTGTAGTCGCTAACAGGGGGATGTCGCCCACCTTTCGCAGACCAGGATGCGAAGGCACTATTCCAGACATCACGTTAGTGTCGGAGAAGATAGCTGGTACGCTAAAGGAATGGTCAGTTCTCGAGGACTACACGGGGAGCGATCACCAATACATCTGGTTCACCGTCGAGCCAGGCAATAGGCCAAATGGAAACCCCGGAAGGAGGTCTACTCGCAAATGGTCCACGAATAAACTCAATAGGGATATCTTTCTCGAAGTGTTCGATGATAGGATGAATAGAAACACTGGAGGAGGAGATGCCAGAAGCTTGGTCCGCCACACAATGCACAGCATAACACAGGCCTGCGATGCAGCAATGCCTAGAGTGGCAAAAAATCCCAGAAGAAAGGCAGCCTATTGGTGGACTGAAGAAATTGCCGAACTTCGAAGGGTCTGTCTCCAAATGCGGAGGAGAAGGACCAGGGCCAGAACACGTAGAGATGCCACGGCAGAAAGCGAAGCATTAAAGGCAGCTAGGAAGGCATTAAAGATCGCTATTTCCAAAAGTAAGAAAAGAAAATGGGAAGAGTTACGTGAAGACGTAAACAACGACCCTTGGAGACTTGGCTACAAGATCGTCATGCGAAAAATAGGTGCCTTGGCACCAGTTCCTGAATTGGAAGAAAATGTGATGGATAACATCGTAAATTCTCTTTTTCCGGATCATGAAATACGCAGAGACTGTGAAAGGGTACTCACCGATGATCCACCGCTTTTTACGGAAGAGGAACTTAAAACCGCAGCACGTTCTCTGAAGAATAACAAAGCCCCAGGACCGGACGGTGTCCCATCTGAGGCGATTAAGCTGATAGCAGACGACCGCCCACAATCCCTGCTCGAAATGTTTAACTCTTGTCTGAAGGAAGGCATTTTTCCAGAGCCCTGGAAAAAGCAGCAACTAACCCTAATTAGCAAAGGAAAGGGCAACCCCGAGATGCCAAATGCATACCGACCACTTTGTATGCTCGACACATCAGGGAAACTGCTGGAACGACTACTAAAACCGCGTATAGCAGCATCCATTGAGAGCGCTGGGGGACTATCCAGCAGACAGCACGATTTCCGGCCAGGAAAGTCCACCATTGGAGCTATCGCTGATGTGGCGGCAACCGTAGAAGCCGCACAATGTGGAAATGCTTACTCGAAGCGTATAGTACTTCTGGCGGCTCTAGACATTAGGAATGCGTTCAACAGCCTACAATGGACCGATGTGATCAACGCCCTTGAAGGACGCTTTAATACACCGATGTACTTGATGCGAATGATCCGCAGCTACCTTAGCGATAGAGAGCTTCTCTATCACACAAGCAGTGGTACAAAAATTAAGAAGATCACCTCCGGAGCAGCGCAGGGCTCCGTTCTTGGCCCTGATCTATGGAATGCGAGCTACGATGAAATATTCTCCATTGAAATGCCGGACAACGTACACCTAGTAGGCTTTGCCGATGATGTAGCAGCAGTCATCACAGCACGAAATGTAACCGAAGCACAGCTCAGACTAAATCAGGTCATGCTACGCACGATGGAATGGATGGATGACCGCGGTCTAAAGCTAGCAACTGAGAAGACAGAACTCATTATATTAACGAAGCAGCAAATACCCTTGGAAATTGAAATGCGGGTATGGAACTCTACCATTAAAACGTCCAAGGAAATGAAATATCTGGGCATCCAGCTGGACTCCAGGATGTCGTTTTGGGCCCAGATAAAACATGCAGGTGAAAAGGCTTCAAAGGCCTCAGCGTCCTTAAGCAAGCTAATGGCAAACGTTGGCGGCCCAACAGAAGACAAGCGAAAACTGCTAATGACAGTTGTGAACGCGATTCTACTCTACGGTTCTGAAGTATGGTCTAATGCATTACAGATTAACCAGAAGCGAAATGCGCTCGAAAAAATCCAGAGAACAGCGGCACTCAGGGTAGCATCTGCATACCGTACGGTTTCAGGTGCGGCGGTCCTTGTTATAAGCAGCTCAATACCCATCGACCTCATGGCCATGGAACGGAGGCAAGCATGGTTAAGCCGCCAAAGCAACGAAAACAGCAGCGTAGCCACAAATTATCGGGAACACACAATGATAGAGTGGCAAAGTCGGTGGACTAACGAAACTAGTGGTAGGTGGACTGCAAGACTAATCCCGGACTTAGTCGCCTGGACCACAAGGAAGTTCGGCGAGGTAAACTATTACCTGACACAATTCTTCTCCGGGCACGGGTACTTCGGCAAATATCTGTACCGGATGAATATTCGAGAGGAGCAGAGTTGCATCTATGGCGATGCTGATGTCGACGATGTAGAACACACGTTTTTTGAATGCAATCAATGGTTAATCGAGAGAACCAACCTGCAAGCACAGATAGGCGGCATTTGGACCCCGGAAAATGTAGTACCCTTACTACTAGCAAGTGAAAACAACTGGAACGTGGTGGCGAGGCACGTGGAGGCAGTACTTCGCGCAAAAAAGAGGCACCTGGACGCAGGTACAACAGCAGCGACGTAAGATTATATCTTACAATCAGGATGTGCATGACCTGAAGCAATACCTAGTGGGTTCCGTCATGACTTTCATCCTGAAAG
>NW_024034670.1:0-5257 GCF_002237135.1 Teleopsis dalmanni | reverse complement strand
AACAACAATGAAAGTAGTGCTAAATAGAACAGCAAAGCTATGACAAAAACAAAAACAAAAACAATAACAACATCAACAGTGGTTAAGCTTTCTATAAATATGTGTATAATTGAGTGTTAGTTGCTTGCCACCGTTTTTCAATGCACACAAGATGCTAACGTATGATTCTGTTTAGACGATTTACTATTGTATATGTGTGTGTGTATGCTTTATTTTCAATTTCTAAGCCGTGCCCACAGTAACTCAGGCGATTTCTAATGTTTGTTGTTTATGCTTAGCATCGTGCTTTCTTGTTTTCATCGCTTATGTTTGTGACTGTGGAACTGTGGAATTGTGGAATTGTAAGCTTGTACTTTTGTTGTTTAGACGGATATTGTGTGCGTGTGTGTGTGTGTGTGTGTGTGTGTATGAACTTGATTATTTTTTATGTGCTTAATGTACGTCTGCTATGTGGCATAGTCATTATTTGAATTGTTATTGTTCTTCCATTGAACATTGCTATAGTACAAAATATTTTTATTTGTCTATTTATTTCTACGTATATTTGCAATTTTCTAGTAATTTTGCTATAAATTATTATCTCTACAAATATACGCTATTTTAATCGAATTTCTTTTCTTTGTAAACACTTAAAATATTATTTTTGTATAATTCAGCATTTTTTGTTTTTGTTTATTTACATATATCTGTATACATTTTGCTGTGGTATTAAAAACTAATTACTTTAAAAACAAACAATTTTTTTTTTGCTATTTTCGCACTTTACACTTTGCTACACCTTTCACAATTCGTTACACATAGGAATTGCAAATTTTAAAGAATTAAGGTAAACTCGTTAATTATTTAATCCCAACATAACTGTGTATAAGTGAAATTCTTTTTGGCCTTTAACTTTGAAAAGCTTTCAAATTTCTTTATTTTACTTTTTATTTATTTATTGGTTATTTTGCAATATATTCATATATGTATAATATATACAGATATACACTTCTTATTTATGCACATTATTATTTGCAAATATTTTTGTTTTGTGCAAAAAATAAACACATTCATTACTCGAATTTGATAAAATAAATTAATGCATCGAGTGAAAGAAAAACCAAATATGCTTCAGACACTCAAAGGCATACCAAGACTTTCTAGTTTTAACGTTTGCACGTTTGTTCAACCGCCGTCATACTAACTGAACTCACGATTTATATTCGAATTATTTTATTCCAAAACCGTCTCACGACATGTGCACATTTACGGCTCAGTGTTTCAGTACTTCATTTGTGCTAATAAACGCTGCCGGCTGCTGGCGCAATTCTGTTTCCGCTCTTCTGTGTGCGCGCTCAATAGAAAAGAGCAGCACAATCAACACAGTACATTGAGTAAAAATTCATGCACGCCTCTTTAAACGCCCTTTTCGTAAACTCTTACTATCAACAATTCAACAAATCGTTGCTCACGCAAATGCTGCTGCTACTGCTTCTGCGGCTGCTGCTGCTGGTACTGGTACTGTTGCTTCAGCAGTTGTTTGTTGCTTTATTTGTTAGCAACCATTTCCAGGTATTGCCAATGTTGTTGACACGAAGGTTTCTCTTTTAGTCTGCTGGCCTTTCTCTGTTTTGTTGTTGAGTTCTCAAGCACAATGCATATTCGAAGTTTCAAAACGTGTTCATTTAGTGTTGCCAACTTTGTTAAATAAATAAAGTTTTCTGAGCTTTAAGCCATTTAAAGCATTTCTTTTTGAAATATTTGTATATCTAACGTATATCAAAGTTTTAAGATATATTAAAACAGAAAGTTATGTTTTGATAATAAAAATTAAGTGATTAATTTTTCAAAAATATCTAGTGGATTTGGGTTAAACAAAGAAAAAACTTTTTGTTTTTGCAAATATGGAAAATATTTATTAAAATTTTTTTTTTTAAAATACTTTTTTTACTTTAAATAATTTTAGGAATGCTTTTATTCCTCTCGTATTGCTTTCATAAGGTATGATTTTTTAATATTAATTGAAATTAATTATTCTATTTACAATTTAGAAGTTTTTCGAACAGTAGTGAACAACAACAACAAAAATTAATTTTACATTATTTTAAATAATAAGCTGTATGGTCAACAGCTGTTTCGAATATTGTCAAATACCCATCATCAGTGGTCTTGAAAATAATTTTTGTATTTAATTATTCGTAATTTTTTCAGACTTCAAGTATTGGGAAGATAACGAGACTTAGTACTTAGAAATCGATGTTGATTTAAGCGAGTAAGCATGAGCGAAAAAAGATAGGTGAACAAAATGTGGTTATTGAACAAGGGAGGAGGATAAGTTAATTGTAGATTTTGTGACTAGGGTCACAAAAGTCACGCTTATAGATTGAAGTGATGTTAACGTGTTCTTATTAAAGAATAAAATCAGATATTGGAGGCTTACAGCAAGCAAAAAATCAAAGGATGGTGCTAAAGAATGGAATGTCGGATTATATAGCCGGGTGAGGTAACACTGGGCGAACGTAAGAAGATAATCATAGATGCAGAGAAGTTTGATTTTATGAGTAAATTAGTACTTGAAAGTGGCTGAAAGTGGCATTTTGAAGCATTTTAAAGCTGTGCCGTGGATTACTCAATATTTACTTCTATCAGTTGTGATGAATGAACATATTACTAAAAGTAAATATGAATTGTGAGTGCTGTTTGATATTAGATTTAGTATATGCTAGTATATATTACAACTTTTCAAAATCACAATATATTATTTTATATGTAACTTATTTGGATAAGCTTAAAAAAGTATTACTCACCAAAGTAGTTAGATAGATTTTTTTTCCATCTCATACTTTCTTACAATAAGTGAAATAATGTTATTTTGGAATATATATTTTATTATGATAAGTGCTTAATCGTCATAAGACGTAATAATTGAAAAGAAATTGTTATTGTAAAATAATTAAGATGAATAATTTATCACCGTGCTAAATTATAAAGCACAGAAGCATGGGCGCTGTTACGGAACGATGACGCATCACTGGAAGTTTTTGAGAGAAAAGTTCTTCTTAAGATCTTTTTTCTATGAGCTAGAGACGACTACCTCCAACGAATGAACCACAAACTGTACGAGCTAACAGCACTTAATGTAGGAGTCTGAAGAATGAACGCATTTAGCGGAAGTGCCTAAAGGTATAAGCCGAAAAAGACCGAAACCCGGGACAGGTCGAAACCCGGTAATGGATTATTATAGTCATTTAAGTAAGTGAGTAATAAACATAATAAAGTTTAAGCTATGGTTGCCTTTTAAAGTTCACTTAAGGGCATTTTGGGAAACCTAAGAATATTTAAATATATTATGGAATTTTTATAAGTAATACCGATTCATTTGTTAACTTATTTAGTCAATTTTAAAAGAAAAGTAATTAGTATAAGCAATAAATAAATAATTATTATTTACGTTTGTTAAAATAAAAGTATTTAAAACAAAAAAAAAATTACAAAAGTATAAATTATTCTTCTCATGTCAGACTCAAAAACCAATCAAAATCGTATAATTATTATTCAAAGCGTATTTTCGTAATTAAGCAGAAATTCCATACAAACAAAATCAAAGGTGCCTTTGTGTAATTGCATTTAAAAGTATTACCCATTCATCAGCCATCCTCTCTGAAAAACAAAGGGAAAAACACTTCTAAAGAAAAAGTGGCGTAAACTGTTCACATATTTGGCAAACTGAGCAATCAAGAGACATAATATTCCAGTGGTTGATGAGCGACAAAAACAAGTTCAAATTACAATAACAACGTCAAGCACAACCACTTACACAATCCTTTTATTCTGCCCTCCCCCGAAAAATACCGACAATCAGTTTACTACAGAGCAATATTTACAACAACTTAACAAGTCAAAGGAATGCACTGAAAATCCATTAACAAATTATTTGCAAGCAAGCACGCTGTGTTGTTTATCAAAAGCAAAAACAAACAAAAAGCAAAACGGAAAACATATTAATATACATAAAAACAATGATGTGCAAGTAAAGCACAACAAACGTCATACACACATACAAATAAACATAAGCTTGAAAGCTTTTTTATAAATGGTACACTTAAAAAAATTTTTCAACATTAAATGTAGTATATAAGAATAATATTAACAAAAAAATATGTCATAAAATATGCATTAAAACGTTAAATTTTAAAACAAATACAATACAAAACAAAAATTAATAGCATAAAAAAAAATAATATATTTATATAAAAAAATTACCATTTTAAAAAAGCTGACATATTGCATTTAAATCCGTTGCGAAAAAAAGCTTTCAAAAGTGAAACTGCAATCGCCCAAAGAGCTTTCCATTATTTTGGTTATTCACATTGTATTTGTATTTTGTTTTTATTTTCATTTTACTCATTTTTGTTTAGTTTTTTGTTATTGCTTTTATAAATGTAATCTGTAAACAGGAAGCGTGAATCTAGTTGTACGTACATTTGTGTGTGTGTGCTAGTTTAGTTAGTGTGTGAATGGTAAATGTGTTAATATGTTTGTGTGTGTGAACGTAGAAAATAGGTTTTAGTTTTTAAAATTAGGGCAAAAAGCATTTAACGCTGATATTGTTGGCAAAATTTCAAATCTGCGCAAATGTTTTTAGTAAGGGATTTTAATAAACACTGACAAACAATCGAATACTCAAATATGGAGTAACAATAATAAAAATAATAAACAAAATAAATAAAATAAAACAAAACAATGTAAAGTTTCTAATATTGTTTGTTTTCGTAAAGGTAAAACTAATAAAAATCTAATTTGGTGCAGTACAAACAATGGGGAAGCGCAAAGTTCTCGTTTAGTAATAACTAGAGTTGCGCTACAATCGGTGTTTATAAATTACTACAAACTGACTTATTGTTTTTAATTTGTAAAAATTTTACAAATGCATTGTACTATTTGGAGTATTAAATTACAATTAAGTATCAATATATAAACTTAAACTGAAAGAGGATTCTGAAAAGTTAAATTTATTTGTTTTTGGTAATTTTGGTATAATTCCCATTATACTTAAAAAGAATTATAAGTTGTGTTACACATTCACAACTTGAATTATAAATCGTAAATGCTTCATTAAAAACTTATAATAAATACTGTGATAAAGTTTTAACAATTGCAGGATATGCAGGCTTGAACGCAATATATTGAGGACATATGCTGGCTCGAGTCTATGAATTTGGTAGGCCCATACAGCCTACTAATAGACTGATCTTTAAGACTTGCTTAGGTGCGAGAA
>NW_024034669.1:0-5259 GCF_002237135.1 Teleopsis dalmanni | reverse complement strand
CAGCGCTTTACAACTAATGACAAGGTTTAAATTAAATATTAAATAGAAAAATTGAATAGAAACCTCAATAGCATATGCAAGTTTTATGTGACTTTTAGAATCATATATTATTATTATTATTAAAAAAGAAGGAATTGTGCACTGCGACCTAAAAGATCTATTGTGCCCCTTACTTGAGTTGGAGTGTTTCTCCAAGTGCCATTTCTTTAATAAAAGACAGTAAGGAGCCTACCTTTCCTAGTCTTGAATCTTTATGATCTATAAAATACCCTCCTAGGTATTTCTTTCGCTTGTGCATCAGTGTCGAGCACTCCCCAAGCATATGGTATGCAGTTTCTTTCTCTTCTCTATAGTATCTGCAGTCTGAGTTGGATTGAATTCCTAACTTTGATAGGTGATTATTCAATCTACAGTGACCACTCGATAATCCCGTAATAATTCTTAGGTTGTTTTTTGATTGCATAGCACGCAATCTTTGAAGTGTTTTTTGGTGGTAAATCCTTAACAGCATTTTAGGTTGTGAGAGTGCTGGTAACCTTTCCCAATAGAGTTCTCTTTCTTTTTCCTCTACACCATTCATAAGAATAGATAGAGTTCTTTTGCCTAGACCACAGAATGGTTCTGGGCCTATCATTGTTGAGGCTGTGCCTCTTCTTGCAGAAGAAGAGGCGCAGCAATGTCTGCCGTTTTATTGCCTTGGATACTAGGATGTCCCGGAATTCATATTAGGTGCACCTGTTTGTTCCAGCCAAGTATGTTCAGCTTGTCAATGCACTCTCATAGCAGTTTAGATAATACCTGGTAGAATATGAGTGTCATTATAGCTGCCTGGCTGTCAGTCAGTATTGCGATTTTACGTTTCAACCATATATGGTTATGATTAAATATATAAATGATATATATATACATTTATACATCTATTCATATATGTACATATGTATATATATATATACATATATACAAATATATAAATGTATACATACATGTACACATATTGATGATTAAATATATGAATTACACAATATCTTAATTTTCATCTTCAAATTAATATATTATTTTATAAACACTTAAATAAATTTCGAAGTGCAACTTCTTCGCTTTTAAGATTTCGAAATTATTCGTTGGCTTTAAAAACCCATGCCCCACTGAGTATGAATGCAGCTGTCAAAATCAAGTTTCAACCAAACAAAAAATTACGCAAAATGGAATAAAAAAATTTCCAGATACTTGCAGAAAATCGTATATAATTATAATTGTAAAAATCAATGTTTAAAGTTGGTTGTGTGATTTCGTTAAACCAACTCCATGGTGTGGAGTAAATAAAATATTTAATAAGAGTAATTCAGTAACTCACCTGTGGTGCAGCATATATCGCATGCAGAATGCACAAAATCACAAAAGAAATACGAGTTTGCATGTTGAGTGGATTTCGGATAGCCGAATTCGGTTGAGGAATTTCGTTGTGTGAATTTCGCTTAAAGTTGTCCTTTTCAAAAGAATTTTTATTTATTTGAATTTATTGCTGTGTGCTTAGTTGATTTATGAAATCAATAACAAGGCTTTTTATTTGGAAAATAAAAAATTTTTTAAACTGAAATATGCCGATTTGCGCGTATCTGTGCTGTTTGACCGAAATTCACTTCAGAACTTGCGCGTGTACAAATTTTAATTAAACAATAACTACTTTTGTATTCAGTGGACGTCGAAAATACTGCTTTTAATGGAAAATAAAAAATTGAAAAATATTTCTTAAATAGTCAAAATATATGAGCGAAAAAAAAACCATTAAAAATTATAGAAATTCCAATTTTGACAAATTTTTCTACTATTCTCCGTGTTGATTTATTTTATTTGCATTCTTTATTCTTAACAAAGGAATTTCACAAAATACGATTAAATTTCAAGTTGTATTTAATTTTTAGGATTTTTATTTAATAGCTTTTGTATCTTTAATTAAGTTTTATTTAACTTGAAAATGCTTGAGCGATTTTTCTTAGCTGCACTTTTTTTTCTTTGACTTACAGACGTTGTCCAGACCGTTCCGTTTGCTTGCTCGTTGAATACTGCCTCGAAAAGATTTGTAGAATATCTTGTCAAGTCGAGATGAACAGGGTTTCAAGTCTCTCTCTCTGGTGCTTAAAGCCATAATTAATTGTTAGCATGTGCTAATGCTTATAATTTTGATTTCTTTTTGTTTTTGTTTATTATTCATTTTTGATACGTTTTAATCTCAGCTTTGTGAGATACTAATGGGGAAATTAATTCAGCCCAGACGTATTTGTAAGATAACGTTTATTCAATATGTATTCAAAGGTTGTTGTCATTCTGATTGTTTTGGTTGTAACTTGTTTTTTTTTTTCTTATTGTATGTAATCTGGGGCTGGTTCTGGTTCAGTTCACATTGTATTTACTTCATATAAAAATCTGCTTTATTGGTTTACGTAAACGGAATGAATTGTTATTTCTAAATTTATTAAAAGAAAATGACTATATATGTAATAAGATTCATTGCAAATTTGTACGCAAAGTATATTCTTTACTTTGTTGTTGTATCAATGTATTGCGTTAATACGAGGTTGATTTATTAGCGTATTGAAATTTTTCTAACTTCTGGTTATTTTTGCCTAATAATGTTGATACTTGCAATTAGCAAGATACAGTATTTACTCTTTCTTAAGTTAGTAATGCTTAGAATATGAGTTGCATATTTCAAATATTTAAATATTTGAGAGCTAGCCTATTAGCACTATATTGGTTATGGTGCTAAAGTTCGAAGAACATAAAACAGAACCAAGTTAAAAATTAATAATTCGGGTATGAACGAAACGTTAGTACCCTTCTTTGTCTGTATTTGCTAACCAGCTTACCGGCATTGGAGAGCAGTTTATTTTACGGTGTTTGCTATAAACACATATGTAGAATGTGTATTGTGTCTTAATTTTCTCTGTTGGTCAATTCTCTTAATATAATTAATGCGATCATATGTAAAATAGTTTACAAAATCAAAATTTTATAGTTTCTAGTCACATTTATAAGTTTGCCAACACTTTTTATATTGGTCTACAGTCATATATTTTTAAGCCTTGAAAATTGTTGCCGAACGGTATCAGTTCTTTTTAAATTTTTCTTTGAAAAATCAATTGTAGTAGCTAAAATATAGGATTTGTTATGATATGTTATATCGTAAATGAGATGAACTCAATAGAGTGTCCCAAATAGAGTGTCTTAAATAGAATATTCTCAATAAGGTGTCCTCAACAGAGTGCCTCAAATAGGATGAACTAAAAAGAATGAAAAAAGGATGTCCTGAATAAGATGGACTAAATAGCATATCCCAAATATGATGTCTTAAAAAAGATGTTCAAAAAAAAATGCCCCAAATAGGATGTCCTAAAAAAAAGGGGATCTGCTTAACAAGATGTCTTAAATAGGACGTTATAAATATGATATTTTATCGTATTTAGGATATCTAAATAGGAAGATAGGATGATGATAGGATCTCTATATAGGTTGATCCAATTAGGATATCCTGAATAGGATGTCGTAAATAGAAAGTTCTATACAGCATGTTTTTCTGTTCTTTACGTCTGTCAACAGCTTTTTACCGCAGTTCTTGTTTAAATTCATTATTTGTAAGATGACCACAGGTATATAGTACTTTAAGAATTTTACGATAGCTCCAATCCACTTCATAAAGAACTCTTCAGAATTTTGAAGTAACATTTTAAAAAAAGAAATACAAAATGAAAATCATTTTCTTTAAACAATTTAAAAAATAAAAAAAATATATACTTCAATAAAGTAAGTATTAGTGTTGATGAAAAAGCTACACTTTCTTTAAATAGTGACAAAGAACCTATATATATAAAATTTAGTGTGTTTTCGAGGGTTTTTATATATATTTCAATAAAATCTGTTATTTATGTATAGAAAACCGTCTATGTAGAAAACATGCGATTGCAAGGACTTGATTTTTCATACCATTGAGTACAAATATACAGCAACCTTTTAAGAAACAAATTGAAGTCATATTAAACACTTATCTCATCTGTTTCTATCTAAGAACTGGTATTATCATCCTATCTTTCTTATCATATCTTTTCTTCTTTGGATCATTCTAACTATTAACAGTGACATTTGGATGGTTTGATTTCAAACATATAAGAAACTTTGAATAAATGTTCACAGAAAAATATTTAACGCAATTTTAGATACAGACTTATATAGAAAATAATAGTGTTTTAAAAACCGATTAACTTGAAGATACAGTCAAAAACGACTTAAGATAAATAAACTTTCGAAGCTGTGGTATATTTCAGCCTATGAATACGTTGATTTAGATTATTTGTGTTGTCGAGTGAGAGCAGGTACTCGCCTATTCAAGTAAACTCGGTGGATTTGAGGACGAAAGAATGGGGATAGTATTTGTCACATGATCTGCATCGGTAGGTAGTTTACACAATCACAAAGACCTCTTTTTTCGGTCAAACAAATCAATTCCAAAGCTTGTAAAAGGAGACACTGTCTTGATGCCTTGATGGTTTGATGGATTTGATTTTAGTTTTATAACAAAGACTTTGGTTTTTATTTATATTTAGCTATATATGTAGCTATTTATAAGAATAGCTGGCTTATGAGAACCAATAGATTTATTTAAGCTTTAGCTCAATACATTATGTTCGAATATATGTATGTATATGTGCTACTCGTAAAAATCTGTCAACAATTTTTATTTCATATAAAACCTACGGGTTTTAACTTATATTA
Source organism: Teleopsis dalmanni (assembly GCF_002237135.1). Taxonomy (NCBI): domain Eukaryota; kingdom Metazoa; phylum Arthropoda; class Insecta; order Diptera; family Diopsidae; genus Teleopsis; species Teleopsis dalmanni. Next base: position 492 of record NW_024034669.1, on the reverse strand, counting down.
TTTATTGATTTCATATCCAGAAACTTATATCTTTAATTTTATAATAAAGAGAAAACTCTTTATAGTTCAATATAACAAGTTTGGTATAAGGTAACTCAGTAGAAGATCTCGGTTTACTGCAACATTTCAATGTGGAACTAGCTAGTGACTTACTTGTGGAAACATGATCTGTGAAAGTATCAGGACTTTGTTTTATAGAGAATAACACATAAATATTTACTATTATTTACAAAAAAATTAAAAACATAGTTGAGTTAAAGCAGAGATAAAAATAGAAAGTCAAAGAGGAAGTAAAATAAACAGATTCACAAATATCAAAGTGAGATTACTTACAAAATATTTTAAAATAAGGCTGAGTTAAAACCACGGTTGCCACTTATGGTACTTTAGTACCAAAATTGGTACTTTTTTTTTCCGTTTGGTACTCATGTTCAAAAAATGGTACATTTTTGACGACCCAACTTCATTCTGGATATTTCCAATTAATTTTTT
>NW_024034668.1:0-5262 GCF_002237135.1 Teleopsis dalmanni | reverse complement strand
CATATTAGCATTGATGCTAATATTCCTCTACTTATTTACCCCACTGTACCCAGAAAATTTAACTAATAAATTTCATAATTTATTAGGGTCACTCAATTTCAAAATTCTAAAACCTTATACAGTATTTAAATAAAATATCATTTCACAAAACTCTAAAATCTATACAGCATCCAAGTATAGTAATATTTCATACTTTAGCATTTTCTTGCTACACTTAACATTCCAATGAAACATAAACAAAACCCTAATAAACGCACTTGGGACAGTAAGTAGCCACAGCAGGAAACGCTACTATAAACATTTAAGAAGATACACGCATTTTTCTATCGCGTGATCATCTTCTTAAGAATTCATGACACACATACAGTCAAAAGATGAACTGTACTATTTCTGCTGATTATAGCATAATTTCAAGCAGAGAGCTTGAGAGATGACGCTATGTAAATAGCATTACATTTTTTCGTTGTCATGACAATAACAGAGGACGCTTCTGTTACAATTTTAAGTAACATTAAAACTTTATGCTAAAGTTCTGTTAGAACAAAACTTTAAGCTCTCGTCCATACAAAATCAAAAGCTTCAACTTAACAGAGTTGAGAGCTTGATTTTTGACACTGTTATTAGGGGTATAAAACCCAGGATCACTTATGTTAAATCCAGTTTTTGTTAAAGAGTACAATTATCTCCTTCGGTTCCGTATTATTGAAAAAGATTTCAATCGGGTTATTAAAAAATTATTAAAGTTATAAAAACTGAAAATATCAAAGTTATTAAAAAATATAAAAATTGAAATATCAAGGTTATTAAAATTAAAATATATTAAAGTTATTAATATTTAAAAATATTTAAAGTTATTAAAATTTTAAAACGTTAAAAGTTATTAAATTCAAATATATTAAAAGTTATTAAAATTTAAATATATTAAAAGTTATTAAAATTTAAATATATTAAAAGTTATTAAAATTTAAAAACATTAAAAGTTATTAAAATTCAAATATATTAAAAGTTATTAAAAATTAAAAGTATTAAAAGTTATTAAAATTTAAAAACATTAAAAGTTATTAAAATTCAAATATATTAAAAGTTATTAAAATTCAAATATGTTAAAAGTTATTAAAATCTAAAATATTCAAAGTTATTAAAATTGAAAAATATCAAAAATTATCAAAATTGAAAACAATATTAAAGTTATTAAAACTTATGAAAATTTATGTAAACTACTATTAAAATTATCAATAAAAATTAATTATTTTAAAAATTAAAATTCTGTGTCAATTTAACGTTTTACTTCACTATTCGCGTGCAACAACTAAAACTGGCGACGAGGATGAACGCAAAAAATTAAGAAAATTTTTTGCAATAAATAAACAGAAAATTAAAGATAATTTTTAGAGAAAAAACATAAAAGTTAATAAAGTAAAATAGTGAATAAAACAACTAAAACTAAGTAAAAGTGAAATGCAGAATTTTGTTAAGCCTTTTCCTTGCGGGTTTTGCGATTTAGATTTTAATACAAGTGAAGAACGCGAACTTCACATAAAATTACATAACGTGTGTGCTTTTTGCGGTAAAGATTTCAAAACCAAACGAAATCTAGACGATCATTTGAATTTCCACGAGGAAATATTCGGGAAAGCGGAACAAGAAGTGAACGAATTCCTTAGTGACGAAGCACTAGAGGAATTTAGTTATCAATTACGCGACGAACACCGCGAATTTTGTAAACAATACGATAAATCAGAAGAAGGGAAAAGAGCTAATGAACATTTAAAAAAGCATAGAGCTTATTTAAATATCGATTACGATAAATACGATAAATATAAAAAACCCAAAAAGTGAATAAAAATCGAAACAAAAAGTGAAAAACAACAATAATAATAATAATAAAAATAATTAAACAACAAACAAAAACACTAACAAAATAAATAAAAAACATACAAAAGAACCAGCCATCAAGTACAAAGGACAGACAGCACAGATCGTATAGCGATCACACCAGCAGCTTCCAGAAAACAAACAGCAAACCTGCCATCTGTAATATTTCATCAATAACAAATCAGCAAAACAATAAAGCAGAGACAACAACCCAACAGAGAACCAGCCAACTAACAGAAAGACAGACGGACCAAATAAGGAAAGTACAATCCATTCTACAAAATTTTTTTAAATAAATTTTATTATAGTTCATATATATTAAATTAAATTAAATATTCTTTTATATATATTACAATAAATTATAATTAATATATTAATTAAAAATAAACAAACTTAAATATAAATAGAATGTGCAAATTAAATTAAAATACAAGTATAATTACATATATTGTTAAATTATAATCAAAAATAAAATATTCCTGTTCTACATATTAAAATAAAAATTATTCCTTCTCTATATATTAAAATTAATTAAAAATAAAATATTCATTTTCTAATAAAATTGTATTTCTGTCATATATATTTAAATATATTATTCTTTTCTACACGTTTTAACACAATTATAATTCCATATGTTATCCGAATACAATCAAATTTAAATAATTCTAAATAAAAGAGTATAATTCAAAACAAATAAAATATTCTTTTTCTATATTAAAATAAAATTTTTTCCGAGTCCCATATATTACATAAATAAATAAAAAACTAAAAATGGAAGACACAGCTACCCTAAATCTCTTACTACAACTCATTAAAAACGTGAACGAATTTGACGGAACTGACAAAGCTCAACTACCAGACTTTTTAAGACAAGTAGAATCATTCAATCCAATTTTAAATAAATTAAATGAAGAAAACACGAGAATAGCCTTCTCATTCCTTAGGAATAAATGTACAGGACAAACCAGACACACATTAAACAAGGAAAACACAGCAACATGGCCAGAATTGGTTACAGCTCTAAAAAAATATTATGGAGAAAAAGAAACTAGCACCGAACTAATGGACAAATTAAAAACTCTAAATCTTTTTGGAACTATTGAAAATTATTATTTTCAAATAAATAAAATAGTAAGCAGATTAAATACCAGGAATCTAACACACGAAGACGGGACCTACACAACTGAAGACATAAACAGAATAGCATTCAACACATTCAAGAACCACTTACCCGAACCAACCAAAACACTAATTCTTGCTAGGAACCCAACAGATTTAGAAGCAGCATACCAAATCATAATAGAAGCCAGGCATCAAAACTTCACACAATATGGACCTCCAAACAGGAACAATAACAATAGGATAAACACCAATTTTAGTAACAACTATACAAGAAATAACAATAATAGAAATGATAATTTTAATAATAATATAAATAACAATAGAATCAATAATAATAGATATAACAATGGACATAATAATAATAATAATAGATATAATAATAACAACTATAGATTTAATACAAATAACAGTACGAATTACAGACCAAATAACACATCATTCCCCAATAATAATAATAACTCATTTATGTATAGAAACAATAGAAATAATGGAAATAATACAAATATTAACAACCCTAATAATAATAATAATAATAGAACATTACCTAATACACCTGCAAGACAGAGACCAATAATTAATAATAACCCAAACAATACAAATGCCCACAATAGAAGCTTTTTTGTACCACAAAGCAATCAAACCAGACGCTCAAATGGACCACAACCAATGGACATAGGAACAATTGTAAACACGCCCGTACACATTGAACATACCGAGAAGGATTTTCACGAAAATGCCTCAAACAACTTCCCTATATAAGAATAGAAAACCCAATAAAAACCTTATACTTTATAATAGACACAGGCGCCGAACACAGTATAATAAACCCTAATCTATGCAACCCTAAATGGAAATACAACATAAACCTAAATATATCTGCTCTAAATAACATAATAAATGTAAAGACATTATGTAAATTTCCACTATTTAAAGAATTTAACTTACCAGATTACAAATGCGAATTTTTAGAATGCTATTTTAACAATAATTTTGACGGATTAATAGGTATAAATATTCTGAAAGACATTAATGCTACAATAGATTTACCCAATAGACAACTAATTACAGATAATGCAGTAATAACACTATACCTGTCAAAAGATGAGGAATACTACAATGACATTACATTTAAACAAGACCCAATAAAAATAAATACCACTGAAATAAATAGACACAATTGTATGACATTTATAAAAACAGACCAACTACAACAATTTGAAATAGAAAAAGTTAACAAAATATTAAATAGGCATAAAAACATTTTTTATAATGAAAATGATAATCTAACTTTCTCGAACGACATTAAACACAAAATAAACACACAAAATGACATCCCAATCTACTCAAGACTATACAGATATCCAGAAATACACAATGACGAAGTCAACAAACAAATAGATGAAATGCTACAACAAGGAATAATCAGACAATCCAATAGCCCATACAATAGTCCAATATGGGTGGTCGCGAAAAAATTAGATAATTCCAACACGCAAAAATGGCGGATAGTGATTGACTACAGGAAATTAAATACAGTAACTATAGAGGATAGATTCCCCATGCCTTATATGGATGAATTATTGAGTAAGTTAGGTAACTGCCAATATTTCACAACGCTGGACTTAGCCAAGGGATTTCATCAGATTGAAATGCACCCTGACGACGTACAAAAAACAGCATTTTCTACAAAGCATGGTCACTACGAATTTTTACGAATGCCATTCGGATTAAAAAACGCACCAGCAACATTCCAAAGATTAATGAACGAAGTTCTAAAAGAACATATAAATAAAATCTGTGTAGTTTACCTTGACGACATATTAATATTCTCAACCAGTTTAGAAGAACATTTAGAATCATTAAACAAAATACTAAATTCACTTCACAAAGCAAATCTCAAATTACAAATAGACAAATGCACATTTTGTGCAAGAGAAACAGAATTCTTAGGTCATGTAGTCACAGACAAAGGTATAAAAACAAACCCCAAAAAGGTAGAAGCAATTGATAAGATTCAACTGCCTCGAACGGTCAAACAGATCAAATCCTTTTTAGGAATAACTGGGTACTATAGGAGGTTTATAAAAGATTACTCCAAAATAGCCCATCATATGGTGAAATACCTAAAGAAAAATACAAAAATTAACATAAAAGACCAAGAGTACGTTGACTCATTTAATAAATTAAAAATTTTACTTAAATCAGATCCAATATTAATTAGACCAAACTTCAATAAACAATTCACACTAACTACTGATGCGAGCA
>NW_024034667.1:0-5267 GCF_002237135.1 Teleopsis dalmanni | reverse complement strand
GAAATCAATGGCTATAAGTCTGCCGTAAATTTCGCTAAAACTCGATTAACTAGTTAATTCTCTTGTCCACTTAAAACTCTAAGTTCGAACATATAAGTTAAGTGCGGCTTTGGATAACTTAGCTAATGAACACTGACTCTGAGCTTCAAATTTGGCAGGGTACGAGTTCAACTCTTGGTACTTGCAGTCTCAAAAAATTATTTATGAATAATTACATATAAGAAATAATTCTATTGGGCATTTGGGTATTTCAATTTGGGTTATCAATTTTTATATCCGTTAAATTATTTAAAATTAGTGAGATTTAAAATAAGCTTTGATATTAAAAATCTAAATAGAAATTTAAAATAATTAAAATAATTTATATATGTGTCATTAGCAGGGAATTCAATTCTTAGTCATGACACTGTTTTACTGGAAGTCATTATCTTGATTGTTCTTTAAACAATTTTTGAGTAACCTTTTATAATATATTTTATACATTTAATTAATACATTTTATTTCTATTAGTTTTCCATAAAATTTAAATTATTTATTATTGTTCACCTGGGTTCATTATAATTTCAAATAAATTATTTGTAATTGGAAACACAATTGACATTCTGTCTGTTATTCTGTTGTAAAAACAATAAAAGTTCCGTCTCAATTAAACAATTATTGTTATTTTTATAATTATTGTTGTAATTATTGTAACATTTTGCTTTAAGAGGAAAATTAATTTCTTAAAGTTGTCGTTGTGGTCTGGGTAAAGTACTTAATAATATTATTATTATTATATGTGATTTTTTGGGATTGTATTGCAATCTTATATATGTTATTATATACAGGGTAATTTGTTTAAATATACATGACACTATATGAGATGAACTTATTAACAGAAATACAAAATTTTAAAAATAATTCTATATGATAAAATACCTTAGTCATAAAAATGTAGTGATATATTAACACTGTGATTATTATAGTTACTTACAGTTTTTTAAAATGAAGAAATATTTGGTTATTTGAATTCATTTGATTTAAATTTCTATTAGTTCTATTCTATTTCTAAAGTTATATTAAATGAATTTGATCATTTTGTGTGTTTGTTGGAGGAATTCTCACAATAGATCCCATTTGTACAATTGCAATATCTCTGTTTTTGTTTGAACATCGGTAAAAGTTTGTCTTATCATTTTGGAAACGTGTGAGGTTCCCTTGAGCTCATTTTTGATTATTCATTATATTACTGCCTGGTTGTTTTGAATATGTTCAGCTTAGTAGCAGTAGTCATTTGTAAGTCTTAATTTTTTGAACTACTTTTGCTGAAGATGTAGCTGCTTTCCGTCTATCACAATACCGTTGCGTTATCTGCCAGTTCGATTTTAGAATATTGTGATCGAGCTTTTTATGATTTTGGCTTATATATAGTGCTATCACACAATTCCGTTTGAGTTTCTTTTATTAATATTTTAAAAGAAATGCAATAAAAACTATTACTTCTGATATATGGACGCTATGTTTTCTCTTGTTCAAATATTCTAGCAGTTGTGAGTGATTCAATTAGTCTAGATTATATTTAGATTATACGACTTGGTACTTTTTTTCGTTGGTAATGCCCAGTAAAAAAACTCACACTGAATGTTAAATTGATATTTACTAAAAAAATTATATGTTATAACCAATATTAATTATATTAATAATGGCTGAGAAGAAACGAAAAACCCCTTCTGTTTTATTTGTTTAAATATAACAGAACTGAATATATCAGTTATATGATATAATTACTGTTGCAAATCCGGATTTAACTTTGTTCGTTGTTAAAACATGAAATGAAGATTGAAATTGCGAGTTCGGTGTTAATATGATATAACAAAAAACTTAATCAGTCTATAAAGCTCAGTTTTTATACAACCATTGATTATCTTCGCTAAGAATGTTCACAAACCTTTCACATTATATCCTCAACTACCAAGTTGATATTACAATTTCGCAAGAAAATAATAAATACGTGGTTACGATATAAACTAAGACTCCTATATCATGAAGTCGTTATTTTAAAATTGACACTTTATCTCTTGATTTTTGTAAGACTTGAGAGGAAGTCATTTTAATATCTATTACACAGATAATAATTGATGTGTCTTCGTATAAACTTTTGTAAATTTTTAAAATAGTAATTGAAACTAAAATAATCAAACTGGGTATAATCTCTGCTGTTATCTTGTTGTTTATAAACCCCTTTAATCAATAGCTTATTATAATATTTCTTCAAAAAACTTGTCTTGTTTTCTTGTTTTGAATAGTGAACATTCAAATAAAATTGTGTTTGACAATAGATCAATAGATATAACTAAGATTTAAATCAGTTTATATAAATAACTTATCATACAACCCTTGAGATCTAAAACTAAGAATAAGATTCCTTAATCATTAAGTCGTTATTTTAAAATTGACACCTTATCTCTTCATTTTGGTAAGACTTGAAAGAAAATCATTTTAATATCTATTACACAGATGATAATTGATGTATCTTCGTATAAACTTATGTAAATTCTTTAGAGAGTAATTCAAATTATCTGTGCTTTTGTTGTTTAAAACCCTTTTTAATAGTTTATTATTTTAAAAATAGTTTTTCGAAACACCTTTTTTTTGAATACTGAACTCCAAACAAAAATTGTGAATGGCATTAGATCGCAGATGGTAAGTGAGTCAGGAGTGGAGATCCGACTGCTCCCCAAATTTACTCACATCGTTCGATTATCAAATGTTACATATATATACCTTATGTTAAATATATTTACATAAATTTTACTTTAGCTTTTACGCTACAAATTCAATGTTACAAAGCCACCACAAAGCAATGAAAAATTTTTAACATTATTATATACATTCTATCTTATTCTAAATTACGATATTTTGTCTGGACTGGCTACGATTATAGTCGACGAGTCATAACATAACATAAAATCAGTGCCGTAATACACTACTTAAGTTTACTGGAATTCACTTGTGTTTTGAAGCAAACACGAACTAAAGCCATATATCAATTGTCGCACTGCACCAAAATGCACTTGTGCCAAGTAAAGATACTTTTTGCATTGTGTTTTTTGTTTCTGTTTTTTTTTTCCTTTTACCAAATTCGTTGCACATTTCTTTTTGAGATTTCCTAAAGTGCTAACAATAAATAAATTGACCATTAAACGAAAGTGAAATTTCCTGCACGTATGTCGTGTAGCTTCCGCTGTTTCCATTTCTTTTATGGTGTTGCCACCTGCAGTGATTTCACTCTTGACGTTTCTTTAATGCGATTTAATGCGTATGTCGCCGCAATTAACATCATAAGTTGCTATGAATATAATATAATTCAATTAACTAAATGGTATTGTCTATTATGGGCATGATATTGCTTCCTCATAGACTATAATTTGTCGTGTGGTCGGTCGTACTTACCTATACATTTTATGCTTCATCAATTAGGAAAAGCCATTTAGCTAAACAGGTAGACAATTCCAATGTCTAAGGGTCAATGTAATTTAAAAGTATGTTAACATAACCAAATAAGTATGAAAAATTTATCATTTTTCATTCCAAGCGTTAATGAAAATTGTGTGGTACGATACGAGTATATTTATGTTATTTTATTAAATGATTTTTTTTTTTTTTTTTACTTTAACAGGTGTTAACTTGAATTTGCATTGTTCACCTGCTTCACGTACATAATTCTGTAGATGTTGTAAAATTACAATATCTTTATAAATTATTTTAATATGTGCTTCCTGGTTCACATTGAGAAGATAAATGCGCCCACATTGTTTTATGTTTTTAATTATAAAAGAAATGTAGTAATTATAGTTTCATTAATAACATAAAATGTCTTTGAATAATTTATTGTTTATACTATATGATTTTTCATATGCTATCTAATTATTTTATATAAAACTTTATACCATTAAAGCAATGTTACGAGCTAAAGTGCTTATTTTATATATAATTAGGTCTATATTAAATTAACAAGAATAACTTTAAACATTTGCTGTTATAATAGTCTTTTATTTTATTTTTTGGTGTGATATGACTTTATATAATTTTAACATTATATTTAATAAAGTATTAGTGTTGCTGTTAAGCTAGACTTACTTTGTATAGGGACAAAGAAGCTTTATTAAAATTTTTAGAAGGGTTTTCGAATAACAAAGAAAGAAATAAAGGACAAACACAAAAATTTATTTTTTTTTTTAATTTTATTGAAGTTTGGCTGACCATACAACGCTGTTTCGAGTATTGCCAAGTACTCTTCATCAGTGGTCTTTGGGAATATCGAATTTTATTTAATTAGTTTATAGTCCGTATACAATTTGTTTGGACTGCAAGTGCCAGGCTTAGAACTCGTGCCTGTCAAATTAGAAGCGATGACTAATCGTGTTTATCCACAAGAAGCCAAGGCTGCACAAACTTTCAATGCTCAAGTTCCAGGTTTTATTGTCACTTATTTTTATTTAATTAGTGACAACAACCAACGCACTTGCCGTGCTTTTTAAATAAGAACGAGCTTATAAACTTCAGCTTTATTTTTAGAAACACAAGTTCAGCGAATTGAAAGTTTAACTTTTGGGTTTTGCCTATTTCTTTATTTCTTTTCAAAGCTACTCTTTTTGTAGAGACATTTTGTAATGCATATTGTTTTACTTACTATATGTAAAGCGACCATTTTGGTGCTTTTTACAAAGAAGCTATGCTATGTTATTCTACAAATCCGCTTTCGCGGTTAGGAAAAGTTGAACAATATTATATTTTAACATATTGTTCTTTACTTTTCACAAGTCTAATATTTGAATAAAGTATTAGTGTTGCTATAAAGCTACGCTTTCTTTGTATGGTGACAAAGAAGCTTTATTAAAATTTAGAGGGTTTTCGAATAACAAAGAAAGAAATAAAGGACAAACACAAAAATTTATTTTTAATTTTATTGAAGTTTGGCTGACCATACAACGCTGTTTCGAGTATTGCCAAGTACTCTTCATCAGTGGTCTTTGGGAATAATCGAATATTATTTAATTAGTTTATAGTCCGTATATAATTTGTTTGGACTGCAAGTGCCAGGCTTAGAACTCGTGCCTGTCAAATTAGAAGCGATGACTAATCGTGTTTATCCACAAGAAGCCAAGGCTGCACAAACTTTCAATGCTCAAGTTCCAGGTTTTATTGTCACTTATTTTTATTTAATTAGTGACAACAACCAACGCACTTGCCGTGCTTTTTAAATTAGAACGAGCTTATAAACTACA
>NW_024034666.1:0-5268 GCF_002237135.1 Teleopsis dalmanni | reverse complement strand
ATAATGAGGACACGAAAAACAAAGAATTAACGGAATCGTATGTTCACAGATATCTGGAAATTTCGTATGTACTTCCAAAAATGGTTCACAATAGACGAATTTTTAGTGTTGCCAACCATGTGATTTGAGCTGTTTATTAGTTAAGCGGTTTCAAAAAGGTTGGACTAAATAAGGCAGCAGTGTTGTTGTTTCATATGTTATTTTTAAAATAAGCAGTTGTTCTTTTGTAATATGTTTACAAAAGAAATGGTCTATTATTATAATTTTCTTTTATATTACGTTATATAACACTGTCTTTTTTAAGTGGTTTAATAAATATACGCAATATAAATCAATAAAATTATTCAATATAAGACCTTTTGCAGTTGGACTGGGGAGATAGTACAACGCCAAGATACTTTAGCTTGTTCAGAAGCTGAATGGGGGTATTACCGAGCTCTAGTTTAATTAGCGAGGCACTAAAGCCATTAAAAGCGATCTCGCAGAGATTTTATTGGGAATGAGCTTAATTTTACTCTTAGTGTAGAAATCAACGAGGGTTCTAAGGTGGTTATTTAGTTTGTTAGCTATGCGGCATGGGTTTGACGACCGCATGAATACGAGGCATTCGTTGGCTGTATATCACTTCTGTTCTGTGTCACTTCTCTAGTTTTACAACTACCAATAGATTTTCTATGTTAAAGTGTTATTATGCTACTCAACTAATTAAAATAGGTAATATTAGGTCTGTTTCACGAGTTACTCGTAGTAAAATTCAAGTAAAACACAATAAAGAACTGAGAGCGTAACACAAATAAAGTGTTAAATTATGTTCTTTACATATATTTTCATGGAACAGCTTTGTGTAAAATCTGGCGAGAACACCAGTGCCGCGCAAATAAACAATAGGAAAATTTAAATTCAAACCAAAACAGCTGATTCACACATCACCACAAATTTTACTTGATATAAAATGTGAGAGTCTGTGTAACATTTTCAATTTTCGACAGGGATGTTACGCTCTCTCAGATGTTTTCATTTACTTGAAAATTTAATGGTAAAACGCACTTGATATACAGAGTGGTACTAAAAGTTACTACGATTAGCTCGCGGAACATATCTATTATATATACGATTATGATTGTGTATACTATGACTTGAATTTAAAAAAATTGTATACACAAGCGATATCATAGTAGTTAAAAAAAACTAATGGATTGTGCGGATATTATTAAATAAACTTATTATTAAATAATAGACTATGAATGCACACCGGTCTAAAAGATCTATTGTGCGCCTAAAGGCCTAACAAAAACAATTTCAGACTATTTATAAATCTTGTAATTGTTGTAGACTTAATGTTACCTATTTGATTTGGGACTCAGATCCCGCTTCCAAGGTAGTCGAATCTACTTCTTGACGCCGCTGTGCACTTGCATAGAATATGTTCTGCTGTTTCTTTCTCCTTATGACAGGGCGAACAAGATTTATTTTCTACTGCACCTATATAATTTTCATGTGATTATTAAGTCTACAGTGTCCTGTAAGAAGTTCAGTGTAGATTTTAATATCGTTTCTGCTAAGGTCAAGGATTAATGAATCTTCTTGACCGTCACATGCGTGTTTGTGTTCTCCAGTGTTCAAGTAGATGTTGTTTCTTCCGTTCACATAATAAGTTATTTGTGAAGCTATTTGTTATTCCGCAGAAGGGCTCTGGGCCTATGAAAGGAGTACATGCACTCTTCTTTGCTAGGGAGTCTGCCATTTCATTGCCCTCATGCCCTTCATGTCCCGGTACCCACATAAGAGTAACATAATTCCTGGATGCAAGGGTATTGAGAATAAATAAATAAACGTAACCCACATCTTATTGAGTTCACTCAACAATTCTGCATAGTATAACAAAAATAAATAAAATATTTATGACCAATTAAACAAAATAAACTCCGTGACAAATTCAGGCAAACACGCACTCTTTACGGTTCGGAACAAATTAAGCGCCATTAATTACCATTAGGAACTGTCAGAGAGGTGTCTTATGTACGGCCCATATATATTATAATTTTTATTTGTTTTAACGCATTAATTATGCACAAATTAATAACTATCAAAAGTGGTCTTGTTTTAATACAAATATTAATAAATTAATATAAAAAAAATATATGTGAACATTTTTATCTTTCGATATTTTTCAAAGTTAAAATATGATTTTATCACCTGAATATGAATATTGATAAGCTTGAGTAAAATATGTATTGTTGAATTTTGTTAAATTACATAAATAATATAAAAATATTAAATATTTAATATGACAAAATAAATTGTGAAGCACTGGTCACCAGGTTACTGTAACGACGAAACTCGGTCAAATTCGATACAAGATTCGAGATGCAGATTTGCATAACAAACTCAACAGATGTCAAAAATTATTATTTTAATGTTATTAATTTTGGTTTTGGATTTTTTAGTTTAATTTTCAGTTCACATACCGCATATTTGATTTGATAGAAATTTATGGTCCATAAAATTTGCAACATTGGAAAAATTTACATGATATGAATCAGTGCAAATATTTTTCGCGTATATAAAAGTTTTGAATTTTATGCAGAAATCAGTATCAAAAGTTCAACAAGCAAAGTCATTTATTTACACTACAGGAAATTTTCTACAGAAACTTGCATAAAAAATGTTCAAAATTGTAATAAAACTTGATGTAACGAACAGTGAAATTCTTACTTAAAATATGTCTTCTTTCCATTTCACATAGATTTTAATCACTGTTACACTTGTTACGCTTGTCAGTGCTGGTGGCAATCCCGAGGATGTGCATGCAACGATTATCAAATATGAGAACGAATTGAATCCTGATGGCAGCTACAACTTCGAATATGCCACTTCAAACCAAATACAAGCACTAGAGTCTGGCGTTGGCAGCTCCTACGCTTCAGGTTCATATGCTTATCTATCGCCAGAAGGACAACCCATTCAATTGCAATACACTGCGGATGAAAATGGATATCAACCAATTGGTGAACATTTGCCAACACCGCCACCAATTCCAGACTACATTTTAAAATCACTCAGATACATTGAACAGCATCCGTTCGATAAGATTGTTCTCACTAAAAAATAAAATTTTACATATAAATTAAAAATTTAAGGGCTTTAGTTTTAAAAGAAATGGTAAATATTTCTTTTTAATTTTAGTATAATTTTAAGCATTAAAATGAAATAAATGTTTTAGATTTAATTAAAAATATATAATACAAAATTTTGAAAGCGCGGTATCTTTAGAATTAAACACTCAGTTAGTCGCTATGTAGCGTGAGAACTTAAGCGAACTTAAGCCAAAGGGAAATACACAACTAATCACACCTGTGTATTTCGTTTTAACAAAAGTTCATACGATACATACCGATTAATAGAACCTTAACCTATATCAACATATAACTTAGTAGAAGAAGTTGCTTGGAGTAATTAAATTTTCAAAATTCGTGATAAATCCCAGTCCCTGGGAGATCAAAATGAAGATTGGAATAGAGATCGGACTTTGATTAGCTCCTAAATTTACCAAAAGGATACTGTGAGTATCTATAAATATATCGAAAGACAGTAATATAATACGGCCAAGCTGAAGCTTGGAATTACGATAAAAGCAATTAAATAATAACACTGAAAGGTTATTCAAGTGTACTAATTAAAACGGAAAATTATATATTAGGTGACATACGAAGTATTCGCCGTTTTTCGATAAATTTTTGAACAAAATTTTTAAAATAAAATTAATTTAACTAATGCTTATATTGGCCGTTATTATATATGACTTATTACACTTTTATCCAACTTCGCCGATACCGATGCCAAGCTCGATTGAAAAAGGTGGTAGGAACGCAATCAGCTAACCTTAATGGCCTTTGAACACCCTAGCGTCTCAGGAAGTAGATGAGAATAAACAACTCTTGTACAACTCAATAAGAAAGTTTGTCACCATTTTTGTCACGTCTTTGAATCCAACACTCAAGAAATAATCTTTATATATTAGTTACTTATTTATTTACTGCTGTCCTTCTCTCCTAGTAGAGCATAGGATCTTAATAGTATACATATATTATCTGATGTGAAGGTACCAAATTTAAGTTTAAGTATCCAGATGATTGAAACCGTGACGCTGTATACTTCATTGGAGAAAAGGATAACAGTAAATAAGTAAGTAACACTTTTATCCTCGAACAACTTGGCCACGCGATTTTCGGTCGGTGGAGTTCTTACACTTTTATCGGCAAAGTGTAAAATAATCGATCCGTTATATTTTTATCAGGATTATACAGTGAATGCATTAAAACTATCCAAGCAAGTTGCGTCGATTTGTATCCAATCATCAACGATGTGTAGGACCTGGTATTGTCATGATGGAAACAACTCCTTTTCTGTTGTTCAATTCTGGTCGCTTTTTTTTGATTTTTTTTTTATTTAAGCCGACGAGTTGCGATCAGTATAAGATGAAATTAACCATTGCACCAAGCTGTAGTACCTAGCAATGAACAATTTTATTTGAATCTCGATCAAATTAACCATGGAACCAAGCTTTTGTGCAGCTAGTAATACACAATTTCTTTTTAATCCCACCAAATACTCTACATAAGCTTTGTTTATCGTTAATCCAGCCTTCGAAGTCGTTTGTGGTGGGACAAGGACCTTTGACAAAGATCGCATTCCTTTAATAATATCGTATTAAATCCATATTGAATTGCACCTAATGACCGTAATGATTCTGTATAAAAACGGTTTGATTTCTTTGTGTTTCAGCAGTATTTCACTAATGGTAATTCATACTATCAAATTTCTTTCCAATATTTTATGTGGGCCCCAAACATCGATTGCTTTTGTTTAATGCTTCCGCTTTCTTTTGACAGATTACCTGTCGATCTTGCTCCACTAGTTACAAAATTTCATCGGTCTTTTTAGTGACTGGCCAAACAGCGAAAGGTGCACCTTTGACATCAAAATATCTGAGGATACTTTTTATATTGCACAATCCTATATTTAGTGATAGTGCCATACTTGTTTTTTTTATTTTTACTAATACTTGCAGTCGGCATACATAAAAATTGTTTAACTTTGTTGTCGTCGACTAGTATAAATGTCTCCTTATTTTTAGTTTTGAGTTTTAAAGCATTTAAAAAAAATACGAAAAATAGATCTTCCTGTGAAATATTTGTTTTTGGTCTGCTATGCACAAGTATCTTTTCGTAATTTGTTGTTTGCATTCTAGGGTTAAGAATCAGAAAT
>NW_024034665.1:0-5268 GCF_002237135.1 Teleopsis dalmanni | reverse complement strand
CGAGGACGTTTCAAGCTGCTGCAATATAGCGAATTCAATCAGGCAATGGCTATATTGTGATTGTGTTAGATGTAGGTTCCGCACAAAAATGGTTTTCTTCCACAGCAAACAGGTGACATGAATTTTTGTTGATATCCGCGATTGTTGCTGAGCGTGAGAAGAACCACCCCCAAAACCGGCGAGCATACCGGGCTGGCCACCATGTCACCGCTCCACGTTCACTGCAGTGTTACTTCGCCCACCGAAGACCGGACACAACAAATGGCGCCCAACGAGACACTAATACGAAGACAGGACCGAATTAAAAGACGTAATAAATAACAAAATAATAATATTATAGATATATCTATACAATCCATAATAATTTAATAGACATATATATATATATAAAAGAGAGGAGGTTTTGAAAAGTTTGTTGTGTCTGCCTGTTATTAGTTCAGCGTCCTCAGAAGCCGCTCATGGCACGGTGGCTAGCCCGGTATGCTCGCCGATGTTGGGTGGGGTTCTTGGCAACTGAGGAATCGCTGCAGACGACAACAAAAAAAATATTCGTGCCATGCTTTCACTAACTATACCTATTTAAAAAAAAAAACTATACCTTCATCCATTGACTCCATTCTTAAAAAAAAAATTCAAATGAACTATCAACTAAAAATTCCCTATACTTATCTAACTAATATATCTTTTCTTCATTCTACTCTTTCTAATTCAAAAAAATTCATGAACTTAAAACTAAAAAAAAATAATAAAAAATATGTAAGAAAAAAATTAAGACCTTGTACTAAACTTAAAAAAGATTTCATCGAATAGAATTGGCACGTGCTGGTTCCCTATAGGACAGATCACTGCCGCTGCGGTTGAGTGCAAGGGTATGTGCTGCCTCGCATTGATCATGCACGTTTTACCTCGAGGCAAACCAGCACGCTCCATCATTTGAATAATTTCTTTCTCTACCTGTGTGTCCACCCTTCTCCTCCTACCAGCATAATATACCTCCTCATTCTCAAAACCTGGAAAGACAGGTAATACATCCGGTAAGGCCTGAGCCAGATGCCTACGCGACTCCATGTTTTGCGTATTTATGTCTGGTCACGTAGAAAAAGAAGAAAAAGAAGAAGGATCAAAAAAAATATCAACGGACAAGGGATAAGTTCTTAACAGGGTCAAAGGCGGCACTATCTCAACGACGGGTAAAAATGGTGATTATAACGCTTGTAACACCCCCTTTTAACCAACAATGATTTCTTTAGCCAATCATACTATCCTATGATTTTTATCTTTATGAACATAAAAAAAACTCTTTTATTTATATCTTTTAAATCTACTTACATAGGTATAAAAATTAATTTCTTTTATTGAATCATTAATTTATTTATACATAACAATTTTAATTAATTTACAGAATTTTATTTTTCTTTTTATTATTCATTTCATAAAAAAAAATTGACTGATATTTAATTAACAATAAAAAAAATAAAAAAAATAAAAAAAATAAATTTTTAACTATTAAAGTGAATTATTCCACCTTTATGTATATAACTACAATTTATTGCATATTAATATATATATATTTTTTTATTTCTATTATTTTTTTTTTTTTTTAACTAACTAATGCCTATGCAATGAGCATAAAAAATTCATAAAATTCAACAAAAAAAATTTTTGCATTCAAACATAATATAAACAAAAAAAATGAAAAGAAAAAAAAAAAATAAACAAAATCAGCAACAATTAGATAACCCAAGTACTTACTCCAGCTGCTCTGATGACGTCACCTTAGCTGCCGATGCACCTAGCTAAATTTTATTATTTGATATTTTATTTTCTTTTAAGGTAAAATTTGTATTGCGTTTTAAACACCGAAATATAATATATGTGTAAAAAATGTGATGTTTATATATATATATATATATAACTCGGATAATAATAAAAACTTTTAAAAAATATATATATATAAAAATATAATTATATTTATGCATAAAAAAAAATATTATGATTTTTCTCTTTTTTTTTTTCTTTATCAAGTGCTAATGATCCAATTAAACAAAGCATCAGTGCTTAGGCATCATGTTATATATTTAATAACCAACAACAAAATTAGATTATAGAATATTTTTACTTTAGCATATTTTAGCAATATATTTTACTTTACTTGTTTTTTTTTTTTTTTCTAAAAAAAATATATTTAAATTCATTTAATTTTTACTTTACTTGTTTTCTTTTTCTTTCAAAAAAAATATATTTAAATTCATTTAATTAATTTCATTTAATTTAACTTAATTTAAAAAAATTTAAAATAACAGGATATAGGTTTTTTTCTTTCACTCCGTTTTAGTCAGCACAGCGGGTACCCGTTACAATAGGGATGCGTTATTTACATACAGCTACAAATACCTGTGTATTCCGGATTACCGTAAAGTTTCTGTTCTCCTGCCTATCCTTACAACCTCGAACTTTCGCCTTAGCTGATTTCTTCTTGGTAACTTGAACTGGCTTTGATTTCTTTGGCTTATATCTGTGGCTGCACTTCGTATATATTCTTTTCACATTTCTTAGACCATTAGATTCTGGCCACTAAGTTCATATTAAAGTCTTAATGATTTTTTAGGTCTTCTCTTTATTTATTATTAAAAATTATTACTTCGAGTCTTATGCTCGTTTATATGTTTGAGACATACATTGGTGTGTTGCATCACTTTAATTAATTTATTTTTCCGTTTTTTTTTCTTCTTCTTTTACTATTATAAAATTGGTAACAGAAAATTGTTTGATTCTGATCAATTTATATATGTTTTTAAAATTTATTATTATATTTTTTTATTTTTTTTTTCTTAATTGTTGAATTTATAATCACTTATTAATTTGTCTGTTGAAAAATAAATTTTCTAATAAGTTTCCAATTTACGAATAATTAAATATCCTTTTTGGTAATTCTTCAATCACTCATTAATTTATTCGTTTATTGCACTAACAATTTTTCAAAACGAAAATAAAATTAATTTAACCAATTAAATAATTTGCATTTAATGCACAAATCACTGCTTCTTAGTTCAAACAAAAATTTAACTTATCCTTTTGAAATAAAAATTTTTTTTAACGATCATTTGTAAGAAAAATTTCAATACACTCCTTAGTCTCTGGCTTCACGAAAATTAATCCTCTTCTTCACCGGTATTAGCCTTTTTATATCGCAGTTGCTCCTAACTGCCAACTTTCGATAACGTTCTTAGTCCTGTTAATTTTATTCTTGGCGCCGAAGTTTTTCTAAAACTTTCCACCACTCTCCAGTTATAAAATTTTCCCCTTACATATCTGCTTTGTTTTGATTTGTTTGGTTTTTGTTTTATTTTCTTTTGCAAACCAAGGTGTATGACCTTATAAAAAGCTCATTTTTCATTTTTACGCAAAACTAGCATTTGTCTTTTACATATTCTGGTTTACTCATTTCTGCTTGGTAACACCTCGTTCTCTCAGTAGTCGAACTTGATGCAGCTTTCACTGTAATTCGCCTTGATTGCACTGATCAAAACAAAAACTAGACGAAAGCAGATGTAAAAGCTTTTACTCATTTTCGGTTTATCAACGTGCGAGCAATGCACGTTGAATTTATTTGTTTACAAAGAAATGATGTGATGTTTTTGTGTTAAATTATTTAAGTGTTTTTCATTTTAATTTTTGTTTAATTTAAAAATTTTAATTTTTTCTTTTAAAAAAAATTATTGTAATAAATAAGTGTAATCAAAGTTGGATACCGAATTTCGACGCTTCAGTTTTAAACGACATGCAGAACTACAAACATTTGAAGACTTTTCTGCCTTAATGGAACAACAACATAAAGAGGAGATCGGCGACGGGTATATAGTTCACTGGACGTCGCGGGAATTCCGAGGTAATGTCGGATTATTTGGCTATTATTACTTGTGGTATTAATATTTTATTCCCTCACAGGCCTACATAACAAGTTTTAAAAATTTTTTTTAAAAAGGATATTATTTATATATATATATAGTTGATAGAATAGACCGATGAACAGCGGCCAAAAATGGTTGCCTCAACAAGTGGCAATGCAGACAGTAGAGACAAAGAAAACTTGACAACCAAAAATTTTGTTAAATTTCATCTTAATCATAGTTTTATTAAATTCTTAAAATAGATTCGATTTTCACAAACAAAGAAACGCGCCGCGTGCATGGCACTCCAGAGTTTTGGGTTTCTTTGTTTTTTTTTGTTTGATTTTTGGCAGAGCGCAAATAATTTTTTTGTGCGAATTTTTTTTTCTCAACAAAAGTTTTTTTATTATTTTTAAGATTTATGCGAACAATTAGCAATAGTGATACGCAAAAACAAATAATATCATTTTTATTGGAATCTTTAAGCAAGATGAAAAAGATGTTTGTATTAAGGTGAATGACTTAAGACTTGTAATTTCCAATGGAGAAGGAAGCCATGATCTACATCAAGAGGTGCAAACAACACATAGCTTGGCAGACAGACAAGATGACAGAGTTAGAGAATCGTTAGTAATTTGTTTGTGTTTTTTTTTTGTTTTTTTTTTTTGCTTGCAGCCACGATAAAATTTAGTAAAAGTTTATGTGAGGTAGTAGACATAAATATTTTTTTTTGTTTTTGTTTTAGGATTTAGTAACCTACGGCTATGACTTAAAACTCCTGAGGAGTTTAGTTTAAGGTAGTAGGTGAGTTTTTTTTATATACTAATGATTGCGGCAAAAACTGAAAGTAAAACAGTTGTGTTTGCGGTAGTAAGTGTAATTGACGTAGATTTCTGCTACGACTTTAAAATTCAGGTGGGATTAAGTTTGAGACAGGAGCCTTTCATCAAAATTGTTTTTTTATTTTTTTTTAAACCTATAGCTATAATAGAGTATGAGAAGAGTTTTTGATTTGAGGTAATAGGTATGAAATATTGTGTGTGTTATTCTGTAACTAGAGTTTTTTTGTTCTGCTACAAACTAAATCTGATTAAGTATAGTGTGAGGTATGGAAATTGCGTGAATGGTTGCTACAACAGAGATTCAAGTAGAGCTCTGTTTGAGGTACTGTGTGGGGAAATATTAGAAAGCGGGTATGAGTGAATGAAGTATGGGTCTGAATAAGTACGAATGAAACAGTTAATGCTACCAAACAATAGAATTTTTCGATAGGTTTGTGAGGCCTACTGCTAATTGGTATCACGCATGCATTTTCTATTAGGGATCGGTATTAAATTGAGGCGTGATACTAATTGAATGTTTGAGATGTTGAGAGTAA
>NW_024034664.1:0-5268 GCF_002237135.1 Teleopsis dalmanni | reverse complement strand
GCGCCTCGGTGCGCTAGGAAAAACCATAGATAACCATATCTTATCCAAACTCATTACATGGTTTTCTTTGTCATACATTTCACATATTACTTAAAACTAACAGTTCCATCTGGCGTTTGCAAATCGTTTTTCATTACCCTATTTCTTAAAGATGTCATCAAATGAGGGAAATCAAACATAAAATAGATTTTTCTATTATTGTGAACTATAAAAGGATTGTCTCTAGTAATCTCTAGTAAGGAAAAACATTTCTTGTTCGAAGGCACTTCGAAGGCCCTTATCACAAATAAGTGCTCTAACTGTCAATCCTAAGCTTGTTAAAATATTAATGTTGTCTAGTACTATATTTGCCAGAGTTTCTCCATTTAATCCATTTTCAGATACATAATAATTAAGAACTAATCTCCAATTAGAGAAAATGCTCTTTATTTCGAAAATACAAACTTCTTCTGCTAATTTGGGTTCTAAAGTATCCATTATTTTCAACGCCATCAATTAGATCTAAAGGTTAATTATATCGCAATTCTCGTTTAGTTGACATTTCGTCAACCAATAAAATAATTGAATCTTTTTCCGTTTGCGTGAGCTTTAAACATTTTTCTTTTAATAAATAAAAGCCATTATTAATAAATTCTGGCTGAAGTGACTTTATAGGCATCCACCTTCTCAATGTAGATTCGCGCGATTACTTAAATTTAAGATGTATACCAATTTAAAAATCGGTATACAGGCCTTGATTAAATGATTGATTTTTAGACTCTTTAGGAAGTCAACTAATAATTAAATATCATTTAATGAAACTTTTATGCGTGCAAGCGAATTTAAATTAACGGTAAATGTAAATATTAAAAAATATCCGCAGACTTTTTCTGTTTCAAAAATTGCTACTTTCGCATATAATTGTGTTTAATTTTTTTTTAAAGAATAACTGTTTAGTTTTAATATTGCAACTTTATTGTTGTTTCTTTGGTTAAAATAAATCAGGAAATAAAAATGAATTTGAGTAAAAATTAAAAAAGTTATGCGTAATTTAAGAAAAATTTTGTGAATATCCGTAGACTTTTTCTAGTATGTGTATATAAGTATTGTATTTAGTATCAAATATGTCTTCTCAACTAGATTGTTGAAGTTGAAGTATTTATTTCATATTTTCCATTATACAATATAGTACCTTAGTTTATTTAAAACATGCTAGTTTACCGTTTCTATAAATTTGGAGTAAACATGTAGCAACAATTTAAAGGGCGATGAGTTGATCATGCCATTAAACCGTTTCTCCAAATTTATAGAAGCAGTTTACAATAACAAAAGAAAGGCAGGGGCGGATTAATACGATTATGTTACTTATAAACATATTGTACTAGCCTTCTTACTTCTCTAGTCTATTCCTTGCGCTGATCGCTTATAAAAGTTTGCAGATCAACTTCACATCCTTATTTACTGTTTTTGAAGATTCAATTGCGCTCACAACACTTTTTTTGGTATTTCGTTTGGTTTTATTTTGCGAACGGAATTGTTGTAATGACTAAAATTTTTTATCTGCAGAACTTTCTCCTATAAAAGTCCGACAATCATATATATTTGCCACAGTTGGTACATAACGATTCAGTGTTAACTTTTGAACTAATTTCTGAAGTATTTTCATCAAAAATGATTTTATCCGACATAACACTATCAGTACATAAATGATATACAGGTATTCCTCCTTTCTTTAAAAATTGTATGTCGATATCGCTGTCCACAAAATGCCTACTGCATATAAAATGTTTCTTTCTTGGATTTTCTGCAATAATACTACATTTTTCCCTCCAAATCTGTCCCATTACAGAATCAATGGATGGAAACTGAAACAACCTCAACCAGTTATCTTCTTTTTTTGATTTTCTGCATCCCGAAAATTTCTGATATCTGAAATAGATATAAAACATAGAGTGGGAACAACAAATTTTAGTGAACCTTTAACGTTTGTTTATTAGTAGAAACAATTTTATAGAAAAACTTGGATACATTTTTTGGGTGTCGCAGATAGAAGAGAAAAAAGCGATAAAAATATGAGAGATTTTTGCAAATTATGACTTTTAAAATTTAACTTTAACCAAGGAATTTAACTTTAACATCTAGCAATCCTACAAACTATATATACCATAAACATGTTATTTTTAATACTAAACTTAATATTAATAAAACCTAAGGTTATTGTCCTTGGGGGTGACAGGTAAGAAATGTAACCTTTGCGACTTAAAGTATCTCACTAAGGTATGCGACAAAAAGATAAGGTCAGTTTGTTTTTTCTTTGTGGAACTCAATTTGAGTGATTACTCTTTGGATCTTGTGGATTTTATTGTTCGATAGAGAGAATGCAACAAATAAATTCTAATATAATGAGTAAACAAAGTCCCGTTAGTTTTAAATATATCAAAAAAGAAAAAAAAGCTAAATATTACTGCGACAAAATGATAAGGTCAGTTGCAATTTTTGCATTGTTTGGTCAAGTGAGTGTTCCGTTTGTATTAAAATTTGATTTATTTTAATAATTAAATTATTAAACAGTTTTTGAAGAGAAAATGGGTTGTGGTAAGAGTCTCACTACTTACGAGAAAGGGTTTATTGGCGGAAAGGTTGTTGAAGGAGTTGGAATGAGACAAATTGCCAAAGACCTTGGAAGATCACTGTGCGTTGTACAAAATTATTTGAAGGATCGAGAAAATTATGGAAAAAAAAGAGTCCTGGTCGAAAAAAAGTACTTTCCGCGACCACAGTGCGCTCCATTGGACGAATTGCCTCAAATTCTACTATAAGTGCAGCAAAAATTAAGGCAGAGCTTAAGCTTACTGCATCCAAGAGGACAGTACTCAGAGCCATCAACGGAAATGAATATTTGAAGCGAGCCAAAATGAAAATAGTTCCTTGCCTCAATGCTAACCACAAAGCGAAGAGGCTTGAATTCGCTAAATTAAACATGTCAACCAATTGGCATCAGGTAATTTTATAATAAATAAAACGAAAATAATTTGTAGGTTTTAATGACTGTTTTTTTTTCTTTTAGATGATTTTTCGGACGAGAAAAAATTCAATCTTGATGGCCCAGATGATTTGAATTATTATTGGCGGGATTCAAGAAAGGAGCCTCAATATTTTTCAAAAAGAAATTTTGGTGGTGGTTCGTTGATGGTGTGGGGAGCATTCAGCTCTATTGGAACATTGGCTCTCGCATTTTCGTCAACACGCATGAACAGTGCTGAATACCAGGAAGTACTCTCCACATGTTTGCTGCCTTTTCTTGCTGAAAATCGAGAATCGCCGCTTGTTTTTCAGCAAGATAATGCAGCGATCCATGTGAGTCGGTCAACAAAGGAGTGGTTTGTAGGCAATTCAGTGGAAGTCTTGGACTGGCTCGCGCGCTCACCTGACCTGAATCCCATGGAGAACATGTGGGGAATTCTTGTACGTGAAGTTTATGCCGATAACAGGCAATTCAGCACTGTTACTGAGCTGAAAGTGGCCATATTGAATGCCTGGAGAGAAATTCGGCAAACAACGCTCGAGAGCCTGGTAGGATCGATGCCGGGGCGTATTTTTAAAACAATCCAAAAAATTGGAAGCCAAATTAATTAAAAAAATTTATTCTGTTCATTAATAAACTTGTTTTCGTGAAAAATTGCAACTGACCTTATCATTTTGTCGCAGCAATATTTAGCTTTTTTTCTTTTTTGATATATTTAAAACTAACGGGACTTTGTTTACTCATTATATTAGAATTTATTTGTTGCATTCTCTCTATCGAACAATAAAATCCACAAGATCCAAAGAGTAATCACTCAAATTGAGTTCCACAAAGAAAAAACAAACTGACCTTATCTTTTTGTCGCATACCTTATATTTTGATAGATCTCTTTCGCTTTTGCAATGACTGCAATATCGTCTGAATACACACAGATCTGGTACGACTTTGTGTCCTTGCAATATTATCGAAATTTTTAAAGGAGTGAATGGCGTAGTATAATGTTAATATAAATAGAACTGCCAAAAGATTGTCACTCTGTTTAACTCCGGAGCTTATTGAAAACAATTCTGAGAGGTATCCATTGATAATAACTTTACCTGAGAAATTATCAGGAAATATTACGACCAATTGAATAAGTTGTTGCGGAGCGCTCGCCCATAGCGCTTATGATTTCTAATCTCTCGATGCTACCGAAGGCCCGCCTGAAATCTGCAAAGAGTGCGCGAAGCCTAATGTTATGCTTATAGCACTTTTCCATCCATTGACGTAGTACAAATATTTGATCAAAAGTTGACCTTCCAGATCTCAAACCGGATTGATACTCGCCTATAGTATCACCAATTGCTTCATAAGATATTCGACAAAAGTTTTATAGCCAACATCGAGCAGCGAAATTGGTCTGTAGTTACCGCATACAAGTTTGGTGCCTTTCTTATAGACTGGAAAGATTAAACTGCTTTTCATGTTTCTGGTATTTGTTTTCTGTACCATATTTCACATCAAGGAGTGCAATTCGGTTTCTACTTGGTCACCTCTGTAAGTAACATAATCGTATTAATCCGCCCCTGCTTTCTTTAGTTATTGTAAACTGCTTCTATAAATTTGGAGAAACTGTTTAATGGCATATCAACACATCGCCCTCTTTAAATTGTTGCTACTTGTTTACTCCAAATTTATAGAAACTGTAAAGTAGCATGTTGTAAATATTTTAAGTATTATTTGGTACAATAAAATAAATAAAAAGATTGACTTTTCAACAATCGAGTTGAGAGGATGTAATAAAGATAAATTACGTTACTTGTATTTATACAACTCAGCTGTGATATTGTTCCCACCTGGCGCTTTTCCCAACTTTAACCTTTTTACCGAATTTATTATATAGGTTTGGGAACATTTTTTACATAGGCCTAGGTTTGGAAGATCCTAACTCGCCAATGGTTGTGATATTACAATCATTACCGTTACTGGTTCATTAATTCTGTTGAAGTTTAATGAGTCGGTGAAATGCTCCTTCCATCTCTCTATGACTTGGTTTGTTTCAGTGAGTACTACCCAATTCTTATCCTCAAATGCAAAAGGTGTTGGTTCATATTTAGAAAGCCCTTGTATTATTTGTCTTGTAAAACTCCCTTTTTTGTTTCTACAAAGCTAATTCGCAGTTATTCTTTTTTCATCCTAGCACAGGATAGCTGTTCTGGTACCTCTATTTATCATATTCATTCTCGCTGTATTTTTGTTGCTATCGCTTCCCTGCATTCATTTTA
>NW_024034663.1:0-5269 GCF_002237135.1 Teleopsis dalmanni | reverse complement strand
CCAAAAATCAAATCAACATGCAAGTTGAAAAATCAGCTGTTGAAATGAGAACAAATGAAATAGAACGAATGTAAACATATCTCCATACTGTAGGTTATGTCAAAATTTTTTAATATTGCAATTCTTCGTTCAGTTTGACCGCGTCAGGTCTGCATTTTAAAATATATTAATTTTTCTATTGGAAAATTTTCTATCCACTTAACGCGATGGAGTCGAATTGATAAGTGGTTTCCAGTTAATATAGTCATATCTGATAGAGTTTTAATACAGAATTATATTAATTATATTATTATGTCCGAATATATAACATATTGTTTGCTTTGAATGATAGTACGATTATTTATTTCGGTCTTTTAGAAAAAGTAAGTTTATGATTCTTTGGTATTCCATGTTATATATATAAAGGAATGGTAACATATTTATCATATAATACTTTTAGTATGTATTAACTACTAATGACCTCCATATTTTGATATGCAAAGTAATTCGTTTACTTGAGCATGATTAAATAATATATGGTGTACTAATAAATTTTGCAGACTTTTTTTTTTGTTGCTAAAAATTTGCTCAAACTCTAACCAGTTTTGAAGATAAATTATGCAAAAACACTTATTAGATTTTGGCAAGATTTTCATATTCGTATGCAAATACGTAATATATTTCAAATTTTGTACACAAAGTAAAATTTGTATATGTTAGTGAAAATGTGGTATTGTAACTAAAAATCTTGCCAATGTTTAACCAGTGTAGACGCAGTGTATTAAGTAATCTTTTAAATTTAACGTTTATCATGCTCTCTTTTTACGAGAGTTTCCTTTTAGTAATATGGTAACCCTGTTTGATTTGATACGTGTCATTCGTATACTGAGTTCGTAGATAAACGACTAAAGTGGACGGAGTTGGTTGCGTTTGTGAATTTGGCAACGGATACGTGGAAAATTAACATTTTTCTGAAAATAATAAGTAAATATGTTATAAATATATATTATAAAAAGTGATTTTAAATAGTTTCATTTTTTTAAATATTAACTTCTTCATAAATAAATAGTTAACAAGTAGGGAAATATATAAATAGTTTTGAAATCATATTCATTCTAAAAGAAGAAAAACAAGTATTTACTTTCTCCATTTTTTTATAATAAATTGTCATTTTTTTTTTAAAGATTTTCTGTTTTGTAAATAAAATTAAATACAACAACGAAAATGGCTCCACCACAAAGGATGCGTGTTGCAAATGAAAAGGCCAGCAAATATGTCACAATGCGAGGAAATGTACCAAAATCGTCGGTAAGGATTTACTTTCTTTTTGAAAAAAAAAAAATAAGTTATACTATATTTTTAGGTAACATAAGTTTAAAATTTCATTGCAAAAATTATTAATATTTAAATATTAAAAATATCACATATGTTATTTTAAAACGTAAATAATTTGAAGTGCCACGCCGTCATTGATTTCCGACTCAAGTTTTTGTTGTTTTCTTTTGTTTTGTTTTTACGCGTGCGAGAATTTTCGAATTTTATCAGTAAACGAATTTTGCTTAAATGCAGTTTCCATTGTTGATAAGATTAAAACACTTGTCGATGCTAAATTGCTTTATTTTATAAATTAAATATAATTTTTTATAAATGTTATTGCAAATAATATTCTAAATATATTTGTACGCCATATGCTTGCAATCTGCAAGAAGTCGCGGGGTCAATTGGAAATGGCAGTGAATTTTGTAGGCGAACAAATAGGTATAGACGACGAAAAAGTTACTAGTTTATCACTTTAAAATTCTAGCCCTAAAAATTATAATTTTGAAGTCTGTTAGCTTTGTTCTCATTTGTTAGAAATATATTTTCTAATAGACTAGTGGTTTCTTAATCGCTGTGCCGTTTGTCCTATCTCATGCAACAAATCTGGAATTACTGTATCTATATTTTTCTACTTTTTTTTGGAATCAGTTGATTATTAATAAAGTTCAGTCGTTTATCCTGAATTACCATGCAGAGGTAGAATAACGTCATACATACACGATATATTCATATACTCACTCAGTTGCCTTTTTGATTAGGCCTATTAAAGTAATATTTTTGATTTTATTAGTATTTTGTAAATTCTTTGAAATTTCTAATTGTTAGCATATACTAGCCACTCACTAACTACTGTTCGAATTCTGTCTTTTTCATGAAAATGACAATTCCGAACCGCTTCAAAATATAAAAGGTTAAATCACTAGTTACAAGTGCGGAATCTTAGTTCTATTCACTCCATTTTTCAAGCACTTGTTCCAGATCTTAGCTCTAATCACTTCTACTTTATCAGTTAAGATTTACTGTCTGGAAACTGAATTTGTCTGTTTGTGTGTGTAAACCTCCAATTATCTGCTAACTGGAACTTTGTTACTATTATGGCTCCAATGTATTGCCTAATGACAATACCCGTACACGGTGAAGGAATATAACTAGAAATACAGTCAAGTCGCCAATTGTCTACGGTATTTAGTGTAAGGTTACCATGTCAGCAAATATTCAAGATCCATTTGTCCAATCCCTTATAAGTTTCCGCTTACGCGTTTTCATATTTTTGAATTATTGCAAACATTATTTTGAGAGGTTAGAACTCTAAATGAGGCTTATCTAAATAGAAGAAGAAATACTCTTTGTGTTTATCTATTTTTATATTTCTACCCACGGTTGCCACTTGAAAATTTTTTTCTGTACCAAAATTGGTTTAAAAAGGTACCATTTCTGTAAAAAAAGGTCCAAAATTTTTTTTG
The DNA here is from genome assembly GCF_002237135.1 of Teleopsis dalmanni. NCBI lineage: Eukaryota > Metazoa > Arthropoda > Insecta > Diptera > Diopsidae > Teleopsis > Teleopsis dalmanni. The sequence continues at coordinate 2,507 of NW_024034663.1, read as the reverse complement.
GACCTTTTTGTTTTCTCGTTCTGTGTTTTTTAGAGTGTTATAAATGAACAAAATATAAAATAGTGCAAAGTTGCATTTATAAAAAAAATTAATTGGAAATATCCACAATAAAATTGGGTCGACAAAAATGTACCAGTTTTTGAAAATGAGTACAAAACGAAAAAAAAAAAAAAAAAGTACAAATTTTGGTACTAAAGTACCATTAAGTGGCAACCGTGTTTCTACCTTTCTCCATGTTTATCTATTTTCAAATTGCCTCTCTCTCTCTCTGTTTATCTACCTCTCTCTTTGTTTGTATCCACGGTTGCCACTTATGGTACTTTAGTACCAAAATTGGTACTTTTTTTTTTTTTTTTTTCATTTGGTACTCATTTTCAAAAACTGGTACATTTTTGACGACCCAATTTTATTGTGGATATTTCCAATTAATTTTTTTTATAATTGCAACTTTGCACTATATTATATTTTGTTCATTTATAACACTATAAAAATCACAGAACGAGAAAAAAAAAGGTACAAAAAAAATTTTGGACCTTTTTTTACAGAAATGGTACCTTTTTAAACCAATTTTGGTACAGAAAAAAATTTTCAGTGGCGAACCGTGTTTGTATCTATCTCTCGCTCTCTTTTGCTGTATAATTATCTCGCTCTCTCTCTATCTTTCTCTGTTATATATCTCTCTCTCTCTCTCTTTCTCTGTATATTATCTCTCTCTCTCTCTCTCTTCTCTTTCCTCTGTTTATCTATCCTCTCTCTCTGTGTATCTATCTCTGCTTTTTGTGTATCTATCTCTCTTTTTCTTCAGTTCCAAGTTATTCACCTATTTTGCCTTGCAGATTCCAGGATAGGATTAGCTTTGAGATGTGATTTTTAATTGCCTTATAGCAATTCTCATTTTATTAACTGCGATTATAGCCTTTGTCATTTATATTTAATTTAAATTTAATGTGAAGTATATTCGTAGTCATATTTTTTTTATATTTATTATGTCAATTATCGATTATTTTACTAATAAAAACTTCTTTTCATTTTCAGAAAGTAAAAGAAAACCAATATCCAGTTGGTCCATGGTTACTGGCATTGTTCATTTTTGTTGTTTGCGGATCTGCTATATTCCAAATCATTCAATCAATCCGTGCGGCGTAAAAGTTTATCTCCAAATTCTTCATCATTCTTCGCAATAAATCACAGCAAAAACACAATCAGCGATATTTACAAAAGTTAACTGAAATCATGAAATTCCCTTATGTGCTAGCGATCACTAAGCAATTTGCAGAACAATTTATGGAATCGAACACTGAACTTACCTGATCAGATATTGGCGTGTAATTTGGAGGAATTGTAAAAACAATAAAATTTGATTATAATGTAATATATTCTTTTAAATTATGTAAATTTAATGCAAAATACTTAAATATCATTTGGAAGCCACTGCGCAAGTTCTGACAAACTTTTTTTGAATTTATAATTGCTTATTTCTTTCTCGAACCAGAATTAATTCAATGAAGTGATCCACCGCTACTGATTACAGCAACAATATTTTAATTTAAATAATGTTATTTGTACAAAATTTAAAATCTTTTTACCTTAAAAGCATTCCTTTTAACTATTTTAATCGGCATTTTTTTAAGGGAATAAAATGTTATTTCTTTTAACTTTATTAACAAGAAATGATTTTCCGTTCATAATTTAAGTGGTAAAATTATATTGCAATATTGTCTTTTATTTTTTTGTAATATATAAATTATATAAATATATTAAAAAAAAACATTTTTTTACTTAAAACAAAAACATTTGTAAATATTTACTTTCAATTTCTTTTTATGTAATCAGCTTAAAGATTCATAACATTTGCTGATTAGATACAATTCGAAGTTATATATTGTATTATTAGTATTACAAAACATATCTACAGTAGTCCCTCTTATAACACGGTACCCTTACAACGAGTTTTCATATTACGCGATTTCATTTCCCCATATAACGCGGAGATTTGTACAGTTCATATTTAGCTTCGCGTACCTTTGCATGTGTGTATACGGGAATGCCCCTATGACGCGTTTTGCTATAATGCGGAACCTACCGTGTTATAGGGGAGTTTATTTTATTTTAAAATTATTTTAAATAGTTTTTTAGGCTTTTTTTGTAAGCTGATATGGTAGTGACACTTATGGTTACCTTTATTCAAAGTAAATGAAGCCGAAGTCGATAAAGTTTAACATATCTTTTATCTATATTCTAGATCACTAGGATAGCCCTGTTAATTTCAAGGTGTATAAGTTAGTACTGAAGAAACATATTTTGATCATATAATAGATCAAGAAATTTTGCTAACATCACCAATATAATTGTTAAAATTTTCCTGCATAAAACAATTAAATACAAATAGGAAAGTATCAACGATATGCAGAAATTTTTATGCAATTTTGACCCCTTTCAGAGGTAAAAATTCTAGCGTTTTTATTGAGATGCTCTATCCTCCTCGGTCCTGAAGGCTTCCCACAAAA
>NW_024034661.1:0-5272 GCF_002237135.1 Teleopsis dalmanni | reverse complement strand
TGGGTTTACATTGTGACCGAAAGGTTTCCGGAAATTTTAAATAAAACGCAAAATTCTTAATCTTCATCAATATTTATTTTATCTCCTTCAAAATATGCTCCATTAGAAGCGATACACAAATGCCAACGTTTCTTCCAATCATCAAAACATTTTTTATAGGCGCTTTCCGGTATGGCTTTGAGTTCCCTCTGCGAATTCTGTTTTACGTCTTCTATGGATTCAAAACGCGTTCCTCTGAGTGGTAATTTGAGTTTGGGAAACAGGAAAAAGTCACACGGTGCAAGATCAGGTGAATACGGTGGCTGTTCGATGGTATTTATTGAATGTTTGGCCTTAAAATCGTTGATAATGTTGAACAAATTGAGGTGAATCGGAACAAGCCGGGCGTTGACACGTCGCATACACAAATTTTCCACCAAAATCAAACGAGCCATCTCACGACCGATGCCTAGCTCTCGTGCTATCTCTCTAACACTCACATGAGGATTTTTGAACACGATTTCCTTTGCCTTTTCAATGTTTTCGTCGGTGGTAGAGGTCGAAGGTCGTCCAGAACGCGGCATGTCTTCGACGGTCGTACGACAGTCCTGAAAGGCTTTGTACCACTCATAAACTTGAGTTTTCGATAAAACTGATTCCCCATAAGCCTTTTGTAGCATTCGCAACGATTCTGCACACGAAATTTCGTTCGAAAAACAAAATTTGATGCAAACTCTTTGTTCAATATTTTTTTCCATTGTTTTTTTCGCAACGCACTACTGAGGTGAACTGGTTTCAACAGCTGCCGTAAACGAACTGTCCGACAGATAGCGCTCATTTTTGGCATAGTAATTAAGGACAGTGCTGCCAAACTACATAAACTTAAAATATCGAAAAATATACAGCGCGCGAATTTTAAATGAGAATTTCCGCAAGCTTTTCGGTCACAATGTAAGTTCTTGCTATGTGTTTTTTGCCGTACTTTATCCAATATAAAAAAAAAAAAAACAGGAAAATACATAGAGTTTTGCAGACTATCGAAGTATAATTTCTTTAAGTTAAACAAAATGATCAAACATCTATTTTTGCTTGATGGCAAACGTGGAAATGAAGGTGCCATAGGACCTAAATTAAATGAGAAAATAAAAACCATCTTTTAGGTTTCAGCAATGTTTCTTTTAGGTTTCAGTTTACTAAACTTGCTAACTTAATTCATATCGAAGCACTGTCAATATATTCTATTTTTTTTATCTAGAATTACAAACGAAGCAACATAAATAACTAGTGATTCATTTTTTCTATGACCTAACAGAGATAATGTACGTGGACTTTTTTGAACTCCCGAACTTCGGTTGGAAATGCATACGATTTAATAGGAATACCATGGATTTAAAATGGAAAGAAAGGCTAAACTCGAATCTCTTACAACTTAACCTAACTTCCTATCACATTTCGTCTTTATTTTTATAAAAAAATTTAACACAAAAATCTTTTAAATATTTTTTATAATGTCAATGAGGCAAAAAATTTCCATATAATTTCCATTTATTTTTCTGATTGTCAGAAGTACAAGTATATGTAATTTGAGAGATATTCCTATCTATGCATATTCAGGTATTTTGTGTTATTATCAAAGAATTACTTTATTTTAATACACAATATTTTCATCAACTTCAGTAGGCTATCTACTATTTCGCTATCAGTGCAAGAAAGGTGCATACACTTTTCTACGCTGATAAACTGAAAACACACAGTAAATCGTAGAAAAAATTGAAAATATTAAATAGGTAAAGTTTGAAATCGAGGCCCAAAGGTCAATTAACGATAAGTTCGTTTCTACTATCATGAAAAGTGCACATTTTCTTCTTAATAAATTCAATAATAATAATAAATGTTATAGACATTCGAGCAGATAGGAGTAGCTACGGTAAATTGGTCGGTCTGTATGAGTTGTTAGATACTTTAAAGAAAAAAAACATTTAGTGAATATTATAATAATATTAAATAAGATAAAAAATAAAAATAAATTAATTAATATATATATAGTTCATAAATTTATACCTACAAATTATAATTACATATTAATATTAAAACATTTTTACTTATACGTTCATAAATGATACCTCATACCTCTTGTCGTAAGAATAAATTATCTGGTATAATTATTTATATTTAAAATTAATTATATATTTCAATTAGTATTACGAGTATCACTAGTTAATTTTAAATTAAAATATTTATTTCATAAGATATTGTATTTAGATAAATATATCACTAAAAGCCATACATAGTGTCTCTGTAAGTACGTGAAGATAAAGCCACAAAGAACCAATTTAATACAATTAACTACATTTGGAGAACTCAGACTATCAAATATTATAGAATTATTGGAGTATTAAAATGAAAACTAAAAAAATTTAAGTGAATATCATATTCTTTTTAAAGTGCTATTTTACTTCAACATTTTCTCAAGTTAATACACCAGTAATGATTAAATGTTAAGTTAAAAATCAGTGAAAGGTGAAACAGCATTTAGGCAAGCCAACTTAAGTAGGTATTTTGTATTAACTCCGTTATCAGTTCCTGCTTTTTCCAACTACAGACAAGGACTAACGCACGATCGTTTTCTGCAATAGGCCAACAAGTAATGATCAAATTTTGTTTCAATCTAAAACTGTAGACCTGATCTATAGAAAGCAAAAGTTGTTTCTAAAATAAGATTATACAAGTACTGTAAGATTCGTACAGTACACTTGGCTTTATTGATCATTGATCATAATCTAGATCACATGCGATAGTTTCTGAAAAGAGACACTTGTATTATTACTTATTAAGATGTTATTGCTTCAGATATATTCTAATGATCTCATTTCTACTCGATCATGTTCAGTGGCGCCTGAGAAAAATCTATTTAACTACTCTTAAGTTCATCAAAATCCAATTTCAAGCAAGAGCTTATTGGACTTCCCCATCACAATTGTTAGAGATTATCGTTTGTAATTGTCCCATTACAACTGTTATTGATCATCGTCTGTTTTCGGACATCCTGCTCTATCACAACTGATAAAGTAATGGTCCATCGCAACTGTTACAGATCATTGTTTGCTGTCAGATATCAAACACCTTTTTTTATTCTACTGTTTATCTAGATTCCGATTCAATTAGGCGGTAACTCAGACCTGTCCAATCTGGGGAAGGCAGATAATTGATCACTTAGTATCGTAATAATTATTTAAGATCATGTTCCCTGTTATCTAAGAAAGATATACATTACAACTTTATAATTCCCAGTGTAAGTGTAGGCAAAGACACATGAGCTTACAAATTTTCGACTCTCTTTACAACATCTTTAGTCAAATAGAGTGTTAGCGTCTGTCAAATCTTTCTCATTGGTCAACGGTTTTAATATATCCCATATTTATTCCATTTTTTGAGGAATATGACATCGAAAAACGTTATGGTTAACTTAGAAGCATTAAGCAAATTTCCATTTACTTATTAGGTAATGTTTCAAAATATTTTTAATAATTTAATAATTAAATAATAATAATAATTACTAATAATAATAACTAATTAAAATTTCAATTTACTTATTAAGTAATGTTTCAAAATATTTTTAATAATTTAATAATTAAATAATTATAATAACAATTACTAATAGTAATAATTAACGTATTTAAAAATAAAAACGCCATTTTAAACAAACATATTTTAAATTAAACATTTTAAATAAAAATTTTAATGATGTTTTTTTTATTTGTTTATCTTCTCTTAGGATACGTTTTCTAATTTCCAACTTCATAGACTATGACCTCAAGTTCAAATAAAATAATTTAAATTTTTAGAAACTAAAATTAAATATAAAAAAATTATTTTTTCAATCGTTTCTGTATCCTAGAGATTAACTTATTGAAACGCGGATTTGTTTCAGAATTAAGCACATTAAGTTCATCTCCCCTAAATCCTGGAAAATCCATACGACCTTGATTGTATAATTTTTAACTTACTGGAACAACTACCAATATTTTAATACTTTAACCTCTTCACTACTTTAACTATTCTCCCTTGTATATCATTTCTGAGTTTCTGATTTCAGTCATTTTAGTTTATTATATATGAAATCTTTGTGTATTAATTTGTAGCTCTCTTTTATAACTATTTTAGGAATGTGATTCATAACGTTATTGTCGCGATTGGTATTAAGGATAATGTTCGTAGTTTTAAATCGAATACGGTTGGTTTCAATACTTTACTAGAACACTAGAAAAATAAACAGTTTTAATGTATTCATTTGATAATTGCATAAACTTAATATAGCAATTAGTGATATTTATCGAAAGTTAATGGTTTTCTTCTTCACTGCAGTGTTACATATTTGCATCGATACTTTTCCATTTTATGGTCTACATATTTTATAGTAGACCATATTATATTTTATGTAAAAGAATCGTGTTATGTGAACAATCCTCAAACCCTCTACATATTTTATAGTAGACCATATTATATTTTATGTAAAAGAATCGTGTTATGTGAACAATCCTCAAACCCTCGATGCTTTTAATACGAATATCCGTCAAGTTAAGGTTAAGATATTGTTAGCTATGTGCTGACAAGTGTTCGAAAATTACCTGAAAAGCATTTGGTACTATATGATGCCCTGGGAATGATATATGAATAAAATTGTATTTCACACATGCTCGTGAGGTCCATTAAGATTATTGTAATAAATATTTAATGAAAGTCTCCATCAAAACACCATATTATTTCTATTCCACTTTGGAACCACAAAATGGACAACTCTGTATAAAATTTCAAATTAAAGCTAAAAACCAAATAATCTGTCTTTAGATTTATTTATTTATGGGTTACATTTTTTTATTATTTATATTTTTTATTTATGTATAACAGATTTTTCATTTAACAAAATTTTATAGTCATTGACAATAAAGTATAGATTCCGTCGGAAGGTGAACAGTCCGACGGAAAAATTTATTAGTAAAGTAATTATTATTATTATTAGTTATTATTATTATTATAGTATTATATTATTTTTAATTTATTATTATATTGATTTATTATTATTAGTAGTAGTAATTTTTTCTCAACAGAACTTTATTCCTTAATATATGTTAATAAAGCATTTTACATTTTTTATGTTTAACTTTTGTTTAACTGACGAAAGATGTGACTTTCCTTAATGGGCCCCTACCTCATCGTGACCTCTTTAAATATAAGTGCAGATATAATATAGTAAAATCATTCTGAGGGTATAAGAACTGTAGAATTACACCTC